>NW_015505720.1:395257-399707 GCF_001515645.1 Sinocyclocheilus grahami | reverse complement strand
TAGTTAGGGTGTGATGCAGGTGGGGGGGGGGGGGGGGGGGGGGGGGTCAGTTTTGTAAATTTGTAAACGTATGAAACCAACACGGCTACAGAAAAATACATTTCTAAGAACTTGCGAATTTTTTTAAAGATTTTTTAAATAATTTTTTTTTAATAATCTTTTTTCTTTTTTAAATCATCCTAGACATTTGTCATTAACTCATACACAGTTATATATAACGGGCAATATCATGTAAAATGTTACCTAAAATAATACATGACATATGAGCTATACACGTAATATAGAAACATACATTGAAGGTTAGTGTCTTCTAAAGTGTGTGTGGAGGTGGGAGTGTAATGAATGTGTGCGTTGCATTTTACGAGAAGAGTGTCTGTGCATTGAATATAACGTGTGTTGTGAAGCACCTCTCCGGAGAGGTGTAGTTTCTCTTATAGCCAGAGCGCATAAGGGTTTGATTAAGCTGTGATCAGCTCCTGCCCTCTCCAGCTCCACTCCACTCCGAAAGCACAATGAGGAAATAGCTCGTCTGGTCGCTGACAGAACCCCGGTTTTTCTGTAAAGATAAATGACCCAAAGTATTAAAGTTTAACACTTTGACAAAACCCACCTGATCTGGAGGATTAATGCAATGAAAAATCCATCTGCGTACGACTCCGTGGAGAGTAACGGCCTTGCGCTGGGAAGGTCAAACAATATTTAGGATAAGTACATATCCAGTATATAGAGCTGAACTTTCCCAAGGCTCACACACTTAAATGAGACCTGCACACACGTTCATATGGAGAAAGGGAGAGAGGAATAGTTGTCAAAGGACAGTGGGTACATTATTCTTAGTCAGTGTGCATTGCCAATTTTGTTTTAAAAGTAATGCACACCTATTAATGCATCCAAATGAATAAGTTAGTGTTCATTTAACTCTAATGTTCTGTTGAAAATGACTGTATGGTTTCCCAGATACCCCAGTGATGTAAATGCATATGTAATAAAAATTCTCCTTTTAAATTAACCTTATTTTGCCTTTAACTTAAATGGTTGTCTGCATTAATCAAAACCCAGTAGGCAGATACTGTAATCTTAAAGCTTTAACAAACAGAAATATGACTGTTATCTAATATTTTAACAATGTTTTGGGTCAGTCTGAGCCCATTTCTCATCTAGCTAGGAAAAGTCTGACACTTTAAACCTGATACTTATTGTTAACTATGTTTTGGAGCTATTGAAATGGTCTTGAGCTTCTTGGAACTTTTAAGATTGACTAGCGAAATAACAAATCAGCACACAACCAGTCCAGACCTGATTACGCACAAGGAATCGGGAAGGTTAGGGCTGCGTATATCCCATGGGATGGATCCCATAAATAGAGTCCAATTGGAAATGGCAGATAAATGGCGCTGTCAGAGAGGACAAAAAGATAATTTTTCAAAACATCCCAGAGAAACAGATCCAACCAAACCTTCATTACCCCTCTGGTTTTGGACGAAACTATTTACTCCCTGGAAGTAAGTCATCTTATGGAGGAAAAAGAGCTTGTCCCCCGTGGAACATTCCTCACAGAACACAGGAGGGGACTGCTGAGAAGAAAAAAAAAGTCAAGAAAGAAAAGAAAGTGTGTCAGATGAGAAGATCTCAGATTAGCAATCCATACACCTATCTATCTATCTATCTATCTATCTATCTATCTATCTATCTATCTATCTATCTATCTATCTATCTATCTATCTATCTATCTATCTATCTATCTATCATCTATCGCAAAAACTTTAGAAAGGATTTGAGCCAAAGGGATATGAGAGTTTATGTATGACTGTTTTCATTCAAAACATTTCTCAAACAAATTCAGCTACAGGAAGCACCTTTGTGGGTGATCATGTGACTAAATAAACATTTATATAGCAATTGTTTATATTTTTTTCTCTGGCTTAATTTTTCCAAGTTTCAAAATCCCAAAAAAAAGCAAAAGAAGAAAAAAAAAAAGAATAACAAACCAGTGAAGGGAAGCTGAGACAGAGATATGTAATCGGAAAAAATGCAGAGCGAAAAAACTGGGAAAGGTCTCGGCCCTCAGTCCTGCCATAACTTACAGCATCCTTGTCGCCCATAAATATCAGAAATAGGCTCACACTCAAGCCCATTCACAAGCAGCAGTGTTTGTGTGTGTGTATCCCATGGGTTCAACGTACACACAAATAATTAGCCTTCAGCTGTATACCATCCGCTCTCAGGTAATGGAAAGGGAGGTAACATACATTGAGAATCACAAATTCGCCCAATCGTCTTACCGCTGATATTTATTGCTGCACGTTTTGAAGCATGTGTGTTTTGGTGTGCTCGCTTCATCCTTTTAAGCGTTCTGGATTTGTTTTTGGTGGAGAAAATGATAAATAATTGGAGATGACAGTGCTTAAGGAGGAACTAAACCTCTACAGTAAATTTATCAGAAAACAAGGCTTTCAACTCAAGGCTACGGGATTCTCGGGTGGATACGCTGAGGAGAACCGCTGATCTATTTAAAATCATAGTCTAGAGCAGTCGAATCCATTGTGAACAATGCAGTTCACATGGCATTAGATTAATCAAACAAAATTTTTACTGTGCAGAATGCCCTTGTGATGCGTGAGTGCATTTTAGATCATTGCTATTTGGTTGCTAGAGGGTTGCCAAGTTTACAGAGCCTAACTCAACTTTTTTGTTTTGCACAAACATTGATTTTTTGCCATGTTTTATTGTCCCCCAAGTAAACATTTTTATTGTTTGTGGTGTCGTTCGTGGAGCACGAACAAAAGGTCACTTTCAGTAAAGAGAATTATAAAACACGAGTAATTAATAGTATTTTGGGGCAGGAAAAAAATGCACATTCCCTTTTAACTTTTACAACTTTGGGGTCAATAAGATTTTTTGAAAAATATTTATATTTGTTTTCCTGCAAAGATGCATCAACTTGATAAAAAGTGACAGTAAAAAAACATTTATTTTAAAAGATTTCTGTTTAAAATAAACGCTGTTCTTTCTATTCATTATAGAATCCTGAAAAATAAATGTATAATGCTTTTCACAAAAAAGTATTAAGCAGCACAACTGTTTTCAACATTGATAATATTCATACATGTTTCTTGAGCAGCAAATCAGCATATTAGAATGATTTCTGAAGGACCATGTGACACCGAAGACTGCTGAAAATACAGCTTTGCCATCTCAAGAATAAATTACATGTTAAAATACATTAAAATTGAAATGAGTTATTTTACATTTTAATAAAAATTCACAATATTACAGTTTTTACTGTATTTTTTGATCACATAAATGCAGCCTTGATGAGCATAAAATACTTATTTTCAAATTAACCAAACCCACATTTTTGAAAGATAGCGTGTATCATTGCGTTTGACTATTTTGGCTCATACACAGAAATCTGTGCACAGTGTATAGTCAGCATTCTATAATTATGATTAAAAAATAAGTCTCAACCATTTATTCAAAACTGCTGTGTTTGGTTCTTTGCCTCATATTTAAATTACCAACAGCTGTGTGTATGTGATATATATAAGATCAGAGTGACACAAATAACATCTGTTTTTAACAAAGCCATAAATAACAAGGATATGCATTAAATCACAGCCTAACTAATGAAAAGAAGAAAGACCATGATCAGCTCAGCTTTTTAAGGTGTCTGATGGCTCTTTTGTTTTACTCCTCTAAACAATGATGCTTCATGGTCTTTGCAGAAAAAAACAGCAAACCTACAGCTTGTTTGGCAACAGCATTCCTATCAACAGAAAAAAAAGTATTTTAACTCCACCTAAATCTCAGATACAGGGCTGTTGTGTGTGTTAATAACTGCTCACCCAGCGAGAAGATGCTGGGTCAGATCTGCCCATCTCCAGTGACACCCACAGTACGGTGGCCAAGATTAAATGGTATGGAAACAAACGGGGACAAAACCCATCAGCGTGTCACGGAGGCAGCCGGTATTGTATCTATATGTATTGAACAGCAGAGCCGTCAGGACTGCTGGCACAGTCATTCATCACAAACAAAGCGGGTTCTGTCAGTAGCACAATACTGAATACATCAGTAGCGCTGCTCTCTGACAACCAGGACGCCAGCAGCAGACCAGCAGAGGAGCATTCACATGTTTCAGCCTCTCACTTCTTTTACCGTCTTTTCTCGGAGTCTCTCGTCTGCTTGTTCTTTTCTTCTGCTCTCCATCTCTATAAGCAGGACCTTAAGTATCTCCTTGCATCCCTAGGAAAAAAAAGGAAGAGTTGTTTATTGATGTAATTTAGCACCACATTTAACAGTTTAAGTTTCTTTGTTTTGGGGTTTCTCATTCACTTTTCTCTTCAAGAAAATCTAATATAGATTCAAAGTCAAAGAATCTCAATCTGATGCTACTTAGAACTGTTTTTAAACTATGTACATTAAAAAAAATAATATATATATATATATA
>NW_015505720.1:352317-395057 GCF_001515645.1 Sinocyclocheilus grahami | reverse complement strand
AATGTTTTACCTAAAATGAGTCAAATCTTTATGACCGTTTAAATACGAATTGTATAATCTTATCCAATGATCTGAATGCAATCCGATTTGTTCTAGATTGTTCATATATGCAAACTGTGTAATAATTTCAACATCAAAATAATCTGCATATTGTACTTCAAGAAATTAATTTACTGTTGTTATTATTATCATTATTATTATTTTACGTATTATTATCATTATTAACAAATAAAGTTATTTTAAAAGTTAAAAAAAGGTAGAAATAGTTCAAGTTAAAACCTGCACAATAATTTTTACAATATGGTATTTTAAGAGGTAGTGCATATGGCATTTTAAAATGCTGATTAGATATTTTAGTTCTCACAAAGCACTAAAGTATATGTGTATATAGTATATACACACACACACACACACACACACACACACACACACACACACACACACACACACACACACACACACACAGTACTGTGCAAAAGTCTTAGGCCATTAATATTCATATATTATTATTTAATATTTTAATACTTTAAAAATGTTTTTGTGTATGCACACTTTTTAATTTTATTTTGCATTACAGTAAGTTAAGTATCATAACACATCATAGGCTTCATTTTCTTTATGCAATATATATATATTTATTCTCTCTTTTTTTGTGTGAAATATGATCTGGACATGTTTTAGTGAAATTTTGTAAGGTTTCTTCCACTTGAGGCAGTAATTAAAGCTAAAGGAGCCCCTACCACGTATTGAGTACATGTACAGTAAATGAACATACTTTCCAGAAAGCCAACAATTCACTAAAAATGTTTTTTTTATTGGTCTTATGAAGTATTCAAATTTGTTGAGATAGTAAATTGGTGGTGTTTCGTTAAATGTGAGCCAAAATCATCACAATTAAAAGAACCAAAGACTTAAACTACTTCAGTCTGTGTGCATTGAATTTATTTAATACACGAGTTTCACAATTTGAGTTGAATTACTGAAATAAATGAACTTTTCCACGACATTCTAATTTATTGAGATGCACCTGTATTTAAATCTAGGTTGAAGACACGTTTTATTATTATTTTTTATTTGTTTAGCCTCTGATATTTGAGATGCATATGGGTTTTATTTGAATGTTTTGTAATGTCTTACGATTTTCTGTTCTTTAAAAAAAAAAGCTAATTTGGTAATTTAATTCAGTTTTTTTTTTCTTTTTTATTATTTGTAATTCTTCTCGATTGTACAGCACTTTGGTACAGCATTTGTTGTTTTTAAATGTACATAAAAAATAAACTTGAACTTGAGATTAACTCTTTGGGTATTTTTATATTTTTTTTATTCTAATCAACCAGTTCTTTGACTAATGCCATTTTAGCATCATGCTCTGTTTAAGTGAACTTTCCAACTTAAATCTTCATCTCCACTTGAGTTGCCAGCCTCTTGTGTGTGTCTCTCTGAGTGGCTGAGTCAGCATTGGTGGTTTAATTACAGATCTGCTCTGGTTGAGACTAAGAGACCACTACACACACACACACACACACACACACACACACTCAAAGTCTCCACTCTCACCTGGGACAGAAACTCTACAGGGAGGAAAAGCAATAACATGTTCAATAGATGGCAATAAACTTGAAGTGTGTCCTCTTCCCCTGCGCTGTGGCAACATTATCTGTTTATCCAGCACAAAACAGAGAGGAACTCATATTGTACGTGACTACAGAGTGTTACAGTAATCAAATTCAGAGCTACGTTGCGAAGCATTTTTCTACCGAGCATTATATTAAGGACTAGAATTTTTAAATGTCATTATTCGAGGCATAATTTTAGTTTTTCAATAAGAAATTCATTAAAAATGTATAATAAGCAGTGATTTGAGTCTTGCACGGAATGAATTGGCTGCTGTAGATTGAATTGTCTTTGTTTTATGCTTTTCTAGTGTTGACAGGATTCATAAATGTGCTGAATTACTATGATACTCTAATAAGTTTCCAGAAACTGCACAAATGATATTCCAAAACTTTTCAATAATTCACTCCTCAACAGAAACTGGTTTGATTTGACTAACATATTCAATTGTAAATCAATTTTACTGAAAAAAGAAAATAACAAAAAAGAAAAAAGATGATCAGTATTTTGACTGAAGGCCACAAACATCAGGTACAACCCATAATCATCAACACAATGTGCTTCACAATAGTTTAAACTGAAGGAAAAAAAACAAAAAACAACTTTGCACTGGATCATCATTTTCTTCTAATTGGTTTTTAATACATATTTGATCAGTTTTTACATTGTTATTATTATTATTATTATTATTATTATTATTATCATCATCATCATTACTTTTTTTTAATATGTATTTTATAATTATTTTAAAATAATAATTTAATTAATTTTTATTTATTTTATATGAACTATTATATATATAATAGTTCATATAAAATAAAAAAAATATTAAATTATTATTTAAAAATAACCATAAAATAATTATAAAATATTTTTTAAAAAATACATATTTTATTTTGTCATGTAATTGTTTATTTTTTATTATATTTATATTATATATTATTTTGAGATTATAAAAAAAAAATACATAAAGCACTGAATTTGAACAATGAATTATCATTGTGTATGAAATGTGCTATATAAATAAACTCTGAAATCGATGTTCTCGACTAGAATCCCCACCAGTAAGCTATTAATAACTCAATAACAAGTCCTTCGCTGAGATATGGGGGTCATAATTTACCAGGCAACAGCCAAGGACTATATTAATCTTTGGGAAAAGACCCCAAGGAATATTAACATCCATGTCCCATAACAGGGGGACAATGACGACATTGTGTGTGTCTCAAAGCGGAGCGTGAGCAGCAAAGCCTGCTGTGAACTCATTTAGAAGTCTGGGTGACTCTCCCCTGAGATCGGCCACCTCTCAAACCCCCTTCCCCACATTTAGTTTTAATTAACCTCCATTAGATACTGGGCTGTAGCTTTAGTGTGTCTGTGGCAGAAAGGTTAATGATTTTCAAGGGCTCGGGGACAGAGCAGGGGACAGATCAATGCGACTCAATTCCCCACACAACTCGCTCTCACCACTTCATCTCCACTTACTGTCTCGCTGTGGGTCTCTGGACCTGCGGAGAGAGAGAGAGAGAGAGAGAGAGAGAGAGAGAGAGAGGGGGGGGGGGATAAGCAGGGCTTCTATCTGACACACACACACACACATACTTAGAAAAATGGAAAAGTTACGGGTAATTTTCTATCAGAACATTAAGTTTATGGACATTTCCTTTAATCTTAAGACACAACATAATTAAATGTGTAATTCAAAATACAGGTAAAACACCTAATAAAATTCCTTTACATTAACACAGTACAACACAGTGCATTTTTACAGAATTTTCTTAGAGTGCTGCTATCTAAATGAGGGCTTCATGTTGACTGCCATAAAACCATAAATAACCTGACAATAACCTGAACTACTGACAACTTCAAAGAATTAGTTCACTTCCAGAATACAAATTTCCTAATAATTTGCACACCCCCATGTCATCCAAGATGTTCATGTCTTTCCTTCTTCAGTCGCAAAGTAATTATGGTTTTTGAGGAAAACATTCCAGGATTTTTCTCCATATAATGGGCTTGAAGGTCCAAATTGCAGTTTCAATGCAACTTCAAAGGGCTCATACACGATCCCATCCGAGGAATAAGTGTCTTATCTAGCTTCATGATCGGTCACAAAAAGAAATGCATTTTTAATCCACAAATGCTCATCTTGCACTAGCTTGACTCCACCCATTACATAATCACGCTGGAAAGTGCGGAAGTACCGACCCAGTGTTTACAAAGCGAACGTGCAAAGAAAGTCAAACGCACTTTACAAAAAAAGGCTAAACAATGATGTCGGACGACCCCAACTTTTTGAACCGGAGTATACAGACGAAGAGCTAACTGCGTATGACCTTTCCAACGTGATTACATAATGTGTGGATTTGCAGACGCTCATCGCGGAGCTAGTACAAGACAACCATTTGTGGTTAAAAAGTATATACATTTTCATTTTATTTTATTTTTTAAAATAACCAATCGTTTTGCTAGATAAGACCCTTATTCCTCGGATGGGATTGTGTAGAGCCCTTTGAAGCTGCACTGAAACTGCAGTTTGGACCGTCAACCCGTTGGTCCCCATTGAAGTCCATTATATGGAGAAAAATCCTGGAACGTTTTCCTCAAAAACCTTAATATCTTTGCGACTGAAGAACGAAAGACATGAACATCTGGGATAACATGGGGGTGTACAAATTATCAGGACATTTTTATTCTGGAAGTGAACTAATCCTAAAAAGATTAGCATCTTTACAAATCAACATACATTTTTTCAAAGATATCATCAAAAGGAGCTTTTTATGTCCCCAGAAGAAGCATTCCGAATTGATGGCTCAATATTAATTTCCATTATTTACACAGTAAGAAAAAAAGTCTGTAGAAAAACAGGTAATGTCCTAGCAGAAAATTATAATTTTTGCATTAAGTTTACTTGTATTTCGTTCAACCCTAATACACAACACAAGGCATAATTATAATACTGAAAAATCAAAGAAAAGTCCTTCATATTAGTTATTAGTATACTGTGGTACATATTTATGGCAGCCAGTTTCCAGCACAGAATAAAATAAATAAATAAATAAAAAAGGTAACTGCAACTTTTTATCTCACAATAAAGCTAAAGCACAGCTAAAGGCAAAAGTGAGCGAATGAGGCGAACACCCTGGAGCCAAAGTGAATGCAAAATTGTAGCCCAACAACAATAAGCTTTTAACTTCTTGACAGCTAGAGATAAAATCACTGTCAGATAATTTGTCATTCACTGACAACAAAAACAAGCTTTTTAGCATGAAATAAATGACATCCTTCTAACTTGATCAAACAGAAGACCAGTGCCAATGACAGCATGTGTGTGCGTGTGTATGAAACCCTAAAATTTGGAAATAGTTTTCATGAGTTTGGTGAAAGAGGTTCTGCTTTAGGTCAGAAACAAAGTGCACAAACATAGATATTAATGCTTTTCCAACTCACTGCCAGCACAGAGTCCTATTGTACATATTAACATGCATCATTGCATTAGCGGTAACAAACTTCAGTACTCGAGGGGGTCATAGAGTTTCCTTCAAATGTCTAAACTGGTTATGCTATTATTCAGGTAGCTAGCTGTAGATGTTGACAGATTTAACAGGTAGCTAACTATAAATGTTAGTTGCTCAGAAGTTGTCAGTCATAGAACTGAGAGAGAAAACAAAAAAAATGTAATATGTTTTCTTTCTACCCGTTATAGCCTCCAAAGTGGTCTATAATATCTGGTGAAAGCTATCTGTTAGCAATATAAATAGTTGCTATTTTTGCTCAAGGGACCTCTGAACTTTTTGAGCGGAGCTGTAAATTCAGTTTATTCCTGAGCCACAGGAAATGTCACGATGCCACCACAAGAATGCTCACAGAGCAAATCCTTCATCAAAGACAATCCACTGCATGATTTGCATCTTCTGTTCTAGCGAAGTCAATTCCCTAAAAACAAGTTATTAAAATAGATGACATAAAATAAGTGAGTTTGCCTGTCAGAGACATTCCAGGTCAGGTATGGAGCAATTCAGCTGTGATGCGAGGCTCACATTTGTCATCTTCATCAGAAGCAAAACTCTCTCTGTCATATTTGATATGATTCGGATTTGCATCCAGAAGGCATCAATCTGTGTTTGGCGCGAGAGGATGACGTCATCAGAGATCTTAGGCGGTGCTGTGTGTGTTGGGATTGCGCTGTGGTGTAGAGAGATCAATGTTTTACTTCTTTTTGTCTGTTTTAATTCTTTCTTCATTCGTGAGAGCTCCTGCATCACTGTACGCCCGTCAGCTGGTGCCTGGGGTCACACCGGCATCTTTTCTGGGCTTCTTTTCCTTTTCCGCTCTATGATGGCTGCATTGAAGCTCAAAACAAAACAAAACAAAAAAGTAAAAATAAAAAAGATGCTGAAAAACAGAATAAAATAAACTAAACATTTTTTTAAGACACTGAAAAACAGAATAACATGAACATGTAGCCTATGTTGATCAAATATTACTCTTAATAAAATAAAAAAATAAAAAAACATATTAATGTAAAATATATTAATGCAAAATAATATTATAAAATAAACACACATAAGTAAAATAAAATAATAAAATATATAATTTTTCTAAACCAGAATAAAATAAACATGCATACTGATCAAATATTACTCTAAAATAAAATACGACACTGAAAAAAATAAAATAAATGATAATGAAATAATAAATAACAAAATAAACATATATACTGATAAAATATTACCCTAAAATAAAATAAATTAAAATGTGCGATATATTACTTGTGTAAAAAATTATAATAATTTTTTTATTTAGCACCGGTCAGTGTCTGGGATCACACCGGCAACTTTTCACCCCATGATGTCTGCAGTCTACAGATAACAGGCAACAGTTGCACCATTTTTGATGCATTAAGTTTATGAACTATCTAGGTAATGCATTCAAACACACATATGCATTTTCATCTTAATAAATGCAGCCTGCATTTTGTCCATCATGCGCTGCTCTTATCTCTTTGCAGCACTCTCAAAAATGAGAAGCACTTCAACTATCTGTCTCTTACAAGCAAAAGACAACAGGAGGAACCACTTTTATTTTTCTCTCACATCTGGTTTACCTCCGCACCCTCCCCCTGGATCCTCCTCTGCCAATCGCATTTCAGCACCTGTAGGAGTGACAGCGCTGGTCTGCGTTTGAACTTCAGACGTCTTTTACACATACCGAGGGCCCAATGTAATTCACACTGTCATGCGGCCTCACATTAGAGCATCGCTGACATTGGCCTCCACCCAGCTGCCTGTGTTGAGGTGTGGAGACATGCCATAACAATTATCGCTCCTCCTCTTCAACCAGTGTGCACTGCCGCTAAAAGAGAAAAGACACGAGCAGGTAATGCAATGCATATCTGACATTCTTCAACATTACAGTGAGATTCAATGGCCAAAAGAACTGTTGCCGTCTTCAGCATATCTTGAGCAATTGCTTGTGGTCCAGTGAGGGACTATGATGAGTTACAGGGAGGCCAAACACCACTTTCACATGCAATCAAACACGCATGACAATTCTAAAAAAATCAAACCATGTGATTAGGCATTTGTTCACATAAATATACATACAAAAACTATGCAACGCCACGTATGTCCTCATTGAATAGAAAACTAGCACAGCAGTTTTCAAAATGTTAGCGTTTAAATTATCACGTTATTTTATCCATGTTGAATTGCTCACACAGCTTTAAACTCTCTTCTCCTACTAATATATATTTTTCTCTCTCATAGCATTGGGAAGTCTGATTCATTTTAGTGAATTGGTTCATTTAGACAGATGATTCACTGATTCATTTGAGTCACTGTATAGAAGCCTATAAGTATTGTGAAGCATTTTACATGTTTTAGTGTCGAGTTAAATGCTGTTGTTCATCATCATGTTTTGAACATAAATAAATTTGAAGTTAAAATATACTATGCATTTGGGTGTTATTTATTGTATTTTGAGTAAATGTATCTTGACAAATTAACTGAGTTAGGGCTCAGATTGTAAAAATAAAATACACTAATGTTCAGTACAATTTGTCAATATTGTCAGTACAATTTTTTAAAAATGAAATGAACACTTTTATTCAGCGAGGATGCATTAAACTGATCAGAAGTGACAGTAAAGACTTTTACATGATTACAAAATATTTCTATTTCTAATATATGATGTTCACTTGAACTGTTGATTAATTAAAATCCTGAATAAAATGTTTCCACAAAAATATGAAGCAGTACAACCAATTTCAACATTGATAATAATAATAAATGTTTCTTGAGCAGCAGATCAGCATATTAGAATGATTTCTGAAGGATCACGTGACACTGAAGACTGTAGTAATGATGCTGAACATTCAGCTTTGCATCACAGAATAAATTATATTTTAAAATGCATTCAAATAGAAAACCATTACTTTAAATTGTTCTAATATTTCACAATATTACAGTGTGAAGATGAAAAATAAACTCATACAGGTTTAGGACTACATGCAGGCGAACAAACAAATGACAGTTTTAATTTTTAGGTGAACTGTGCCTTCAAAGCTGTTTTGTTTGTAATATATATTGTAGTTAAACATAACTCAAAATATCTTCTTTTATGTTCAACAGAAGAAAGAAACTCACACAGGTTTGGAACAACATGAGCGTGAGTAAACCAAAGTTTTCTGGTCCCCATTGACTTCATAGCATTTGTTTCCATACTACGGAAGTCAATAGGAACCAACAACTGTTTGGTTACCCACATTCTTCAAAATACCTTCTTTTATATTCCACAGAATAAGATTTGACAACTTGAGGGTGAGTAAATGATGACAGAATTTAAATTTCTGAGTGAATTATCCCTTTAAAAGTTACCAATATTTTATTAAAACATCAGTTTGACTGTAGTCAAATCATGAGTGTCTTATAAACTGCAGCACAGTTTTAAAGCAGTTTCCCCAACACTGGTGTGCATGTGTGTGTGTGTATTCATTTATAAACATGGAGAGCAGAGATAAACTGTGAGACCTGCAGTAACAAATGACTCTCATAAGGGCGCCGTTGAGAGCTTTTAGAGCGAGATGAGGCGAAGGGAGAGTAAAATGCAGTGATCTTATGACCTCCAAACTCTTAACCTCTGCCCCTCGGGTCTTCAACGACTCCCCTACACACGCTTAATAAGAGACCGGTCCTCCATCTCTCAACACACACCACTTTCCCCCTGAAACTCTTTATCTCTGCATGCACCCACACACTCGCAGCCATGCCTTCCCAGATGTCCTCCTTATTCAACACACCTGGGACAGAGAGATGCTAACATGGACAAATGTGCTCGCTGATTAGAATTAAATACACACAGTGATGTATTCCACTCCAGCTTTCTCATCCTGTTTTCATTCCCCTGAAGTGTGTAATGGGAAGGAAGTTGCACAGAATGAGGAGAGAGGAGAGGCGAGGAGAACAAGAGGAGGAGGAGGACGTCCCTCTGCTTCCCCTCGACAGCGCACACTAACTGGGTCTGAGTTATGTGCAGTTGGGTGATGTGTTTGTTTAACCATCTGGTAGCAACTCCTGCCTTTCTTCTGGTGATGTAGAGACTGCAAACGGACAGGAAGATCAGCTCAGACACATTTCACACACACAAGCGCGCGCACACACACACAAGCGCGCACACACACACGACAAAACACTTCACACACACTCACAAGCAGCCTGACTCATTAGAGTTCCCGATCTGCATGAGAAAAGAGCAAGCACTAAACGAAAGAAGTGAAAGATGGAATATCAAAACACATCCAGCCGTTGTACGACACTGGAGACATTTAAACAGTTTATATGAGCTGTCATTTACATGCAGTCTACATAATTTACTACATAATCTGCATTAAAAAAAACTCTCATTAAAGTCATTTATAATATTTGATTGTTTTACTACTAAGCAATATGTATTTCCAGACCCAATCCACAGTTTTGTCCTAATTTGGGGGGAAGTTCTGTGGAGTGGATTAAAAAAAAACAAACAAACTGCGAGAGACTCTTCTAGACAAAAGTAAAATCAAATAATATTTAAATATTTAATTAACAAACATGCAAGAGGTGAATCAAATTTTGTCATTGATTTTCAATCAAATTCTGTGTCAATAAACCATGGGATGCTGTAACAGTGATTTTTGAATTAAAGCTTTTATAACATAGTTAATTTAATAACAGTTTTAATAATAATAATAATAATAATATATTTAATAAAAATAAATAATGCAAATTAATAACGAGATTATTCAAATGTAAATATTTATATAATAATAATAATAATAATAATAGTTATTATTATTACTAATGCAATAAATTATTATTTTGTCAAGTAATAGTTTGGCCTAACTGTAGGTTGATAACGGTTGCCAAGCAACATTCAACTTTTATAATGTAAGCACATTAAATTAGAATGTGTGGCTCATCCAATCAGAATCTAGAGTGAGGACTATCCGTTTTAAATTAATTATCTTTAAATGAATCATCTTCTTTTTTTTCAATTTGAGCATGAAACATGTTGAACAGAAGATCATGAATACCAACACTCTTTGCTCTAATCTCTCTTATGTTTCTATGAAAGGATATCTGCTTTCAACAGTTACATTTGGTATTGGCCTCTTGTTGGAAAGACATGGACCTCTACAGTAATTACCTCTGTTTTAATAAAAAAGAGCGCATCCTCCCTTTAATCACAAACTCCTGAATAATTAACAAGCTTTGTTATCCACAGCTGCACCTCAGCAGCCCCTTTCTGCATATCTCTTCAGTTTATTCAGTGCAGACTGATAGACGAGCCCAATATTGAAGCATTCAAGACGGTGACATATACCAATGAGATCTCATTAATATATCAATTGCTTCTCCTAGACCACTTTGAGAATAAAAGGAGAGCAAAGATCTCAACATCACAAACTATGCTCAGATTAGCCGAAATACCAAAGTATGCATTCAAAGAGATGTCAAAGTCTTCTAAACACATTTTAAACAAAATTGACACTTAAATGACACCAAGCCGTAAAAAAACAATGCCAGAGCAATTCTGGTCATTCAAGTCAAGCAATTGTCACATCAGAACCATGCTTTTCTACGCAAGAAGTCAATATTGACAAGCCAGAAAGCCTGAAGATAGCAATACACACTCAATCATGTTCTCCAACCATCCAATAGCAAGTTAGTGTAAAGTGAACATGAACATTGACCGTTCTGCTCGGCCTTTATGGTTCAAATCGGTGAAAGCTATTCTCTAACGGCCCAATGGAGTCCAAAAATCTGCCATTTCCTTCAGGACGTGCTTTCTTTCTTGCACTATTTCCATTTGTAGGAAATGTCAGGCGGGCTGTTTTTGCTGAGCGTTTGAAGCAGTTGCTAACAGCGGTACTGACACACTGCGGCTCTGTCCATGGCATTTGGTTTGTTTTTACACAACACTGACTCACACATAACTAACGCCACACTCTTTATAATGTCAGCACGAGGGCTGGGGTCAGTCTATGTTTATAGCTACTGTGAGAGGGCAATATATAAACTATGTCTGCTCTCCAGACAGAAATGACAACAAAATCAATGGCACAAACAAAAGGAATTCAGTTTTAACTGCAGAAAAACCACCATGATGATATTTCAGGCATGTGTCTGTACTAATACTTAAGGACAGGATATAATATAATACAATATAATACAGATTTTTAGTGGTGCTTGCTTATACAAAAGTCTCCATCACAATGCTAGGATGTTGTGGATTGTTGCTAGGGCATTGTTATGCAGTTGCTATGGTGTTTTGAGTGGTTGCTTACTGGTCAAAAGAGTACATTCTCAAGTTTCTGTGATATTCTGGTCTCTAGAAGTGGCTCAGGTCCATCCTTCAATGTAAATGTGGGATGGTATGGCAAACATCTCCTTAAGCTGCATTCTTTGAGAAGTCATTCATGACTGTAACAAAAAAAAAAAAGGAAGAAGAAGAAAATGACCTTAATGGTTATTTGCAGGGTTAATCAACAACAACAACAACAACAAATAAAACAACAACACACATCATCAAAATTAGGGATATTACTGAAGTCAGTTTATGTTAATAATAATAATAATAATAATAATAATAATAATAATAATAATTTATGCATATGTTTTTTAATATATAAACATTGATTAGACAGTAATACAATGTAATTACAGAAATATATAATACTAATACTACTAATATTGTGTGTGCTCGTTCTAACACGCCCCCACATGTCTACGTCACGATGTGGGAAGATTTGCATAACACCGCCCAAATGTATACGCAAAGATAGAAGGCGTAACGTTTATTCTCACTGTAGTATTGTTGATGCCGCCGCCGTCATGTTGTGGAGATGCTGTGTGTTTTGTTGTGAAAGCGAAACTACTTTGTTTGGCCTTCCAAAAGAGGACGATATCCGCTTCGTTATGCCTAGAGCTGATCTGTGCTGGTCGCTGAGGAAATACATCACCATCGCGCTGTGGATCGCCGGATTGGCTTTCACCGTGGACGAAGCGGAGTCCAGCCCGGGGTCGTCGGATGTGGTTGTCGCAAGCCCGCTGGCCGCTCCTTCGTCGAATCCGCCGGCCGTGCCGTTCTCAAGCCCGCCATCCGCCGCTCACTCAAGGCCGCCATGTGTGACGCTGTGTTTCGTTGTGAAAGCGAAAATACTTTGTTTAGCTTTCCAAAAGAGGACACGACTAGAAATCAGTGGTTAAGTTGTATTTACAACACTGTTCCAGAACACTTCAACCCAAATATTCAGATGTGTGCAGCACATTTTACGGAGGACTGTTTCCTGATCCTGGTAGAATAGACTACAACGCCACCTGTTCTGACTCACAGACTGTAAGTAAATTTTTTCATATTTAAATAATTTTCTACTGATGATTCAAACGCGAGTTTTGAGCAGTGTGGAGTAGCACTTGTTGTTTGTCATTTCTCTGATCACAAATGTTTTATGTTTACACGGCGCGATGCAACGCAACGCGTAAAAAGACAGTGTAAGTCATTATAATCCGTAATTATGTCCCCACTGGATGCAACAAATGCCTCATTTATAATGGGTTTTAATGTTTTTGTCTCGTCGGCGGGACATAGAGGAGAAAAAATAATGTACAGTATGTGGAAAATAATGTTTTTTTAACCTTAAACCGCATAAACACATTTCATCACACCAAATACACAAAATAATGTTCTTTTTAGCAGCATCATATGACCCCTTTGAGATATCTCTCATAATGTGATCTAATGAGACATTGAAAAATAAACAATAAAAAAAATCAGTTGATCAGTTCTATGGATTTCACAACATTATTTTGGACGAAAGAAAGAAAGAAAGAAAGAAAGAAAGAAAGAAAGAAAGAAATTCAGTGTTGCACTGAGCGTGATGACCCAATTTCATATTTATGAAGGCCATTTTTTAAGATCTGCAAGCCATCTGTCATAGTTACACTTGCAAAAACTGAAATATAAAATAGTCAGATTCTTTCAAATCACATTCGAGCATTGCTACATAACGCTTTTCACCTATATGAAATGTGCAGGGTTAGTGAGAGGCACGGCACAATTTCATATTTATGAAGGCAATTTTTTAAGATCTGCAAGCCATTTGTCATAGTTACACTTGCAAAAGCTGAAATATAAAATGGTCAGATTCTTTTAAATCACATTCGAGCATTGCTACATAACACTTTTCACCCATGTGAAATGTGCAGGGTTAGCGAGAGGCCTCAGGATTTCTAGTGATATGAAGTGATGGAGTGTTTCTTACCCCATGCAGAGGGAACAGCTTTGAAACACATTACTGTGTGAAACTGTCTGTGTGAATGACCTTCTCTCTCTCTCTCTCTCTCTCTCTCTCCTGACCCCGGACTCCTCTCTCTTCTCTGGCAGGCCTCGGCTTCAGAGATGCAGAGTTCAGCTCATATTCCGTTTCCCCCCGGTCCAGGTGCGGGCGGCTGGACTTGCCGCGAAACATACCCGCACACACACCCCCTGTAGGCAACAAAACTTGCCCTTTTTCTGTAAAAAAAAAAAAAAATGGGGACATTATAGTCGGTGCTAAATGTCTGGCAAAATTAATGTTATAACCACCTGAGGAAATTAGGCATTTTGTGAAAAACAGTGCAGCACTATATGAGCATAGATAGTACTAGGTAAACTGTCGAGGTTGGAGTTTTTATTTAAGAAACGAAAAAAAAAAAAGGAATTGGTGCAATTGTATTTTAAAAAATATTTTTTTATTTAATATTAACTATACATTTAATTTAATATTACATTTAATATGAAAAATAATATTATAATAAAGATTTTACTTTTGAAAGTTTTTAGCATCTTAACTTTGAGTGTTATACAGCTAATATTATAATAGTTTTCAACCCGAAGTGTTGCTAAAGTGCTTTCCCTTAATGCATTTTTGAATTTCTAACTATGTTCTAAGCATCTTTCAATGAATTTCCTAATTAAAAATGTATTTTAAAATACCCTGCACATTGCATTCAGCGCTAGTGTTTTGCCATTATTTGCATAATTCCTGTAGTGAATCAAGTGCTACATCAACACAGACACAGACATGTGCAAATAAACAACATCCACAGAACAGTTCATCCAGTGAATTCTCCAGAGTGCTTTAGTTTAAATGCTCTGATTTGTGATTATTTTGTAGACTACATGATCTGTAACCTCACAGTTCATTTAAAATGGCCCACAAATGAGGCTGTTTCACTTTCAGAGCTGCTTTTGTCTGGCTTTGCTGCGCGGAAAGAGATTTAGTGATTAGGCGGGCAGCAGTGAGACCGTTACTAATGATATCGGTTCAACTCTGGTTCCTCCACGCTCTTCCACCTCTTGAATATCCCTGGGTTCCACCTTCATTTGTGAGGCATAAACATTTGCCTGAACCGAGCACAGGGAGCTCATTTCTCAGCGTTTCGGTGGACAGTTGTCCTGTGGGTTAATGGCTCACTGAAGACCAGAATAAGAGCAGATGAAAGAAAGCAAAGGGCCCTCGTTTTCTCTCATTAATCATGCTTGTTTTCTTTTGGCTGATCTTTTCACCCAGCTTTAAGGACCTGTCTGCTCGACTCGGGGCTCGTCCGAGGTGCAAAGGGCCGCCAGGGGCCTCTAGGAGCCTCTCGATCTCTCAGCTAGAATATCCTCCGGAGGTCTGAATCAGACTGTGCTTTAATGGCTTTTGTAATGGCAAATTATAAAGGTGCTACAAGGGGAAGATTAATCGGGGTGGTCTACGGGGTAGGAAAGCCTAGGATATGCGGTAACCCGAGAAAGTTAGCATAGCTCTGAAATATGAAGCGTGCTGCCCTCGTGACAACGTTAACGCAGACATACAAACCCTGCGACGTGATGTTTGGTGTGTTTTTGTTGCCCGGGGGCAACGTGACCGCCAAAAAATCATCATCATTTGTAATATTAACAAATTGTTTTGTCAGCTTTTTCAACGGCATCATCATTCCTGTGCTAATAGATTTGGTGTAACTCCGATCAGGGCTTTAAATTTCCTCTTGGGCCTAAAATGGGTGTTTGTGTGTGTGCTGTCAAAATTAAGCCAAATACAAATTAGAGACAAATTAATTACTAAATATCCTCTTTTTTTCCAAGAAACATAAGCTCTTATTAAAAAATAATAATAATAATTCCATGCCACTGAATGACATTATATGAATAATATTTATACTTATAGTTATATACAGTATACTTATATAAAAAAAAACTAAAACTAAAATAATGGTACACTTATTAAAAAAAAGTAACAAAAACATAACACAATTAATGACATAAATGAACACAAATAATCATGCTGACCCCATATGTAAATGAATAAAAAATAGGGTTTCTAACCATTTAAGTAATTGTTGAAAAAGTCTGAAGAATCTACCATAAAATAACTCCAGCTACTTCTATAGATCAAAAGTCAGAGATGCATCACAACAGTCTGTCTTAGACAGACTGACAAACTTATGATCAATGGCATGGAAAAACAAAAACAATATATTGACTTCTAAAGACACTTTTTGTATATTTAAACTTTACTCATCTGCCACAGTAATGCCATCTTCATTTAGGGGCTTTTCTTAGCAATTATTGATAATTCATTTTATTAAATTCATAACTAAATATCATTAACTTACACTACCGTTCAAAAGTTTAGGTTCAAAAACTTTTTAAAGGAATTGTATTCAGCAAAACACATTAAATAGATCAAAAGAAAAAGTAAAGACATTTATAATGTTTTAAAAGTTCAATTTCAAATAAATGCTGTTCTTTTGAATTCCACAAAAATATGAAGCAGCACAAAAATATGAAGCAGCACAACTGTTTTCAACATTGATAATAATATTAACTGTTTCTTGAGCTGCAAATCAGTATATTGATTTATATTGAGGATATGATTTCTGAAGGATCATGTGACACTGAAGACTATAGAGTAATGATGCTGAACATTCAGCTTTGCATCACAGGAATAAATGACATTTTATTTTAAATTGTAATAATATTTCAAAATATTACAATTTTTACTGTATTCACATGAATTAAATAAATGCAGCCATGGTGAGCATTTGAGACTTCAAAAACATTTTTAAAATCTTATCGACCCCAAACTTTTTCAGTAGTGTATAAGCTATGACAAATTTGTTTTCTACATCAAGTTAAATATAGAGGAAGATTCATGTAGGGATGTACTGTATGATGGTAGATTGATAAAACAAAGGGGGGAAAATATGAAGAAGTTACATTTGTTTGATCAAAATTAAATACTCTAAATGCTTCAGTAAAATGTCAGTCTACTGCACCAAGACAAAGTTACACTTATGTTGTTTTTGTTTGGTACTGCTCCTTTAAGAAACCCTGAGCTGGAACCTGAGCACTTGACCCTCCTTAAAGAAGCACTATGTAACTTTTTCTGTGTTCAAAATTTGCTATATGTATATAATGAGCGAGTACATCATGAATTCATCTTCCAAACCGCGTTTTTGTCTTATTCCGAATCACTACGTTACACTTATAATAAGTACTTATATTTGGACTATTGTAGGTTGTCACCGCTGCGGAGTAACACATACCTGCGTGAATCGCCATAGACATAAACTTAGAGAAGTAGCTCCGGTTGGAATGTTCTTCCGCGGGATGTGTGCAGTTCTGTTTATTAACCGCTAGAGCGCTTAAAGTTACACAGTGCTGCTTTAAGAATACAAAAAAACACACACACACCAAAAAAATAAATAAAAATAAAACTTAAAAATAAACGAAATGGGAGGCCATTGGGAGCCCTCATATCTCATCTCTATTACCGGGTTTACTGGTGACCCCAGGGGTGCTCGTAAAAGTTTACGCCCAGGTTTCAGACCGAGTCGCCTCTGAAAGAATGAAAGAAATGGGTTAGTTTATGGTTCGCCTTCAGGGTTTTACTGCATGTTTTACTAAAGCTCTCGTTTTAACAGACCCTGGTTCTAATTAGCCGGGCAGTGGCACCGCGGCCGGCCCAAAACCTTCCTTTCTTCTCTGAGGGAGAAAGTGAGAGAGCGAGCGCACGAGAGAGACTGTAATTGACTGTTGATCTGGGAGGACACACGCAGGTCAGGTTGGGAGGTGAAGGAGACCAGTATACGCTGAGATATGCTGCCACTTCAGGAATGTAATGAACAGCTCAGTCATAAAACGCTGGGCGCCATATATCATATCTTTTCTAAACCCATTTGTGGTGCAGAGGGTAAATCTGTGTTACCTCGGCCATCAGGAATGTCTTCAGGGAGAGAGCACATCATCCCAGATGAAACGGAAGAGCCGAGTGCCTTCAGCAAGTGCTACGACTGTAAAAAATAAAAAAAGGGAGAGGGGTTATCACACGTCACAAGAAATATGAACAGTGTGTTAGAATAAGAGCATTACTCTTAAAATGTTACTTTTGCATTTCTTTTCTCACCATTATTTGACTAAGTAATGGTGAGAAACTGTTGTTCTCTAATAATGTTTGTGAAAAAAGTTAAATAAAAGCTTAAAGGTTAACTTCAACCAAAGCTACAGTTCTGACAATTTTTTCTTTGCCAGTAAGTAAATGTCCTATGTAGTAAATAAAATTAAAATGTAAAGTACAAGCATGACTGTCCCTTGTGAAAAAGAAGTGTACTTAATTCTATTGAATGGGCACTTGTAGTGTAGTAGTACACATATTAAAATAAATAAATAAATAATAATAATAAATACATACTCTTCAGGAGAGTACGCCTTAATCATTGTTTTATATAAATCTAATAAACGTTTTACCTTAAAGTAAATTTTAAATCATAGTTTTAATAATATTTTATCGTGATTTACAGAAATACACTTACTTTTGTTTTGACTAACAATCTAAAGCACATGTAAAGTACTTGATTAATATTAACTGTAGTGTTATTTGATATTATATTTAAAATAATATAATTTAAATAACTAAACTGTAACCTCATCATTATTTATTTGAAGTACATTTTAGTTTACCTTGCTTGTCAGTACATTTGACAGTACCATAATTCAAAACAACTATGAAATTACAAATAAAGATGTACTTAAGTGGGTCAAAATAGTACTCTAAAATATCAGCTAATGGCATTTAATATAAATTTAAACTATAATACATTTCCACTTGCAATTAACATGCAATAAAACGTCCAAAAACATATGTATATATATACAGTATATATATATTTTTTTCACACACTCAAGCAATTTAATAATTTTTCCCTTCTACACAATGCACCTAATCTGCTAACGCAATACTGGTTTAGAGACAATCAGATGATTGCATGGAAATTTATAGTATATTTAAATTAATAAAAAGACTTTTCCATTTTCTGAACAGAATGATTAATGTTTGTCCATGCAAAACTCGTTACCATTGTGTTGTTGAGGTCCTTCAGTGTAAGTCAGTGGGATTTTCCAGTCTTATCTGGTCTTAGATACATTCAGAAGACTGTTGAGAAATGAACAAATATGCAAAATAATGAATGATTGCACACAGGTTTCATAGAGAGCTCAGTATTAAGGGAGGAATGCATTACTGAGGACGTCCTGTGGCATGTCTGCTATTCATATCTGTCATTGTGTCACCCAGATAGACAGAAGACGGCAATCTGCCAAAAAGGGAGATCCAGTGAGTACGAGAGGGACAGACATGAATTATGGAACATGACACATAACACGTTCATGTGTTCCAGCAGAGGGTAAAGAAGGTAAAGTGCCTTAAGCACTCTCACGGGCAGCCCAGCCGGGTCCTTCAAACACACCATCATGCAAACACCGTCTCAGGGGGCGGATATGTGCCAAACTGCCCCAGATCAGCAGCTCGGCCAGGCTCTCCTCTCACACTAGGCTAAACTTACGGGCCACAGCCAAGATACCAACACTCGCTTGCTTCAGGGGACAACTGGACACGTCTCCTGTCTTATGTTCTCATGTTGCAATTGTGACAGTGATATTCTGAGTCAGCTGGGTGGGGCACAATCATTAACAGAAATGCACAAAAACCTTTTTTTTCTTTCTGGAGAATTAATAAAACTGGGCTGGGTTTCCAGAAGCACTAAGCAGAATGTTAGTAGCGCTTAATCTTCA
Source organism: Sinocyclocheilus grahami (assembly GCF_001515645.1). Taxonomy (NCBI): domain Eukaryota; kingdom Metazoa; phylum Chordata; class Actinopteri; order Cypriniformes; family Cyprinidae; genus Sinocyclocheilus; species Sinocyclocheilus grahami. The sequence continues at coordinate 375,806 of NW_015505720.1, read as the reverse complement.
CAGAAAGCTTCCCAAAAGCATCGTTATCTACTTTAAGAATCACAAAAAATTATGTTAGCTTTGGACCACATTTGAGACCATTCTTAGATCTTTCACAGTTATTAAACTCTCAGAAAAAAAGTACAAAATCTGTCACTGGGGCAGTACCTTTTCAAAAGGTACTAATATGTACATTTAAAGTACTAACATGCATCGTTTATGGGCAAATAAGCTACAAAATAGTATCTTTTGAAAAGGTACCGCCCCAGTGACAGCTTTTGTGCCTTTTTTTTCTCCAAGAGTGTAGAAGAAATTCACACTTTATATATTTTATAAACACATTTTGATCATTTCTGCACAATGTTTCTGAAGGAAATTTTTTTTTTCATGTCAATACCACAGTCTACTTAGGCCATGTGATATGCCTGATTTTATAGGCAAGGCATTATATGTGAACTTGCAAATAATATTTAATAAATTGGTAACATTTACAATAAGGTCTCATTAGTTAATGCATTAACTAACAGTGAGAAATATAGTCTTTACAGGATTTATTAATGTTTGTTAACGTTAGTTAATAAAAGTACACCTATTCATTGTTAGTTCATGTTAGCTCAAGTCCGTTAAATAATATTAACAGATAAGCACTTTTCATTGTTAGTTCATGTTAACTAATGTTGTAAAATATTATGAACAAATGAAATATTATTGTTAAGTGTTACCAATCATTTTGAATAATGAATAAAAATGCTTAGATAGATAAAATATAATTAAATAAATATATACATTTTTATGTTTTAAAATATTATTAACAAAGTATAATAGAAGTGTGTTCGAAGTGTTTACCACATTCTCTTCCTCCTAATCTTCCTCTTCCTCCAATGGCAGGTTCAAATCTGCTCCAGTAGTCTAGTATGTAGAATGACAGTCACAAGTACACAGTGCTTAGACCTCAAACCAGATGTGCCTCAAAGACAAGATCAGTAGTTCAATGATGGCATCATTAAAATGCAGCTTTATGTGCATCTGTTAAGTTTCCAGTCAACTGCAGGCTTAATGAGAATGATAGAGCCTCTTATAATGATTCACTGTGTATATTCCCTTCACATACATTTATCTAAGGCCACTTACATTAATCTCCAAAAGATGACATGCAATTTCCATGTTTGGCAGCATTTTCCTGTTGGGGAGACAACAACCTGGACATATTAGTGAAAGTTTAAGTTGGGCCGAGCAGCCCAAGTCGTCTTCATCAGTAAGCTGAGTGTGAGCGAGTTCATTCTCACAGGGGTTTGTATTAATGATGATGCTTCTTGTCCTTATCACTGCAGGTCAGCTCTGCTCTCCAGGTAAATGGTTGTGTAGAGGTAATGTTTCGGTCGGAGCTTAATCAGAGATTGGCTCTGGTTTGACACTTTTTGGAAAGTATGTTTGCATAATATTTATTTTTGCAGATGAACTGACAGTTTCTGCATCAAAGAGCAGATACCACTGCTTAAAGCTCCATTGCTCAAAGTTTGCTCTTTAGTTTTGGGAAATGTCTTTGTGTTTTTTTGCCCATACAATGAAACTCAGCGGTGTCCAATGTTGTTTGGTTCCTAAAATATCTTCCTTTGGGTTCAACAAGAGAAAGAAAGTCATACAGGTTTGGAACAACATTTCGGGGAGTAAATAATGACAGCCTTTTCATTTTTGGGTGAACTATTCAGTTAATTTAGTGCTCAAATATATATATATATTTTTTAGAAGTTTCTCCTAAAATTCTTTAGGAAAAAATAAGAAATGAGACAACAGTTGGCATATAGTAAGATTACAAAGATAGAAAATTAATGTGGATTGATGCTCAGATCATTTGGTCTTGGGAGAATTTCAGTGTTGTTATTGTTGACTTCAACTAAAACTATAAAAAATTATTTTTGGAGTTGAAAGTTGAAAATAAAATAAAAAATAGAATAGAATAATATAAAATAAAACATTAAAATGTAGAAATGCTGCCTTGGCAACTACAACTGAAATAAGCTACCAAAACTTAAAACTGAAATAAAAAATAAATTCAAAATAGAAATATAATAATAATAATAATAATAATAATAATAATAAAGTTGACAAAATCACAACAAAAGTACTAAAATTTAAAATTTGATTTGAAAATATAAAAGCGAATTTAAAATATTAATAATTACTATAACAGTATATAAACAATACTAAAATAACACTGGAGAATTGGATGCAAAATAATCAAGTTCATATTGAGATGTCTGACTTTTGTTTGCAGTCTTGGCAAATCTCCACAATTTGATATTACTTATCCTTTTCTCAGGAGTAATTGATGTCTAACAGAAACAACTGACATATTAAATAGACTTCATTTGTTATTTTTTCCATGTAGCAAGAAAGACTGAAATACTACTACATAGAGAAATATGTATGTGTGTTCATGCTCTAGCTGGTCCTCATAAAACAGCGGGGCCTTCCTGTTTGTTATAGCCAATTTTGTTTGCACAAGACCTTCAGTGGACCACAGACCTGGGAGATAGATGTGAAACCAGGAAGACTTCATCCATCAAAACATTTAAAGGACCGAAGGAATAATCTCTCCCAGTCTGCGGCTTGATCGCATGTGGTCTACAGCAGTTGTTGGGGAAATACTTGATGACATGAATAACTCCACCGTTCAAATACTAGCCTTCCCTTCGAACAGTTGAACTCCTCCCGTGCAACCTTGAATTGCAGCCAAACGCATGGGTCGGGTTGGTTAATTGACATAACAGGCCCTTCATCTCTGTCTCAGGCCTGTAGCGGGTGATAGAAAGCAAAGTGTTAAGACATGCAACAAGTGGTCAGCTAACACTTCAAAGTGTCCCGGAGCATGCAATGTCACTTTCTTTTTGTGTGATGGCTGCAAAGGGGGTTTCTCTGATCCAACAACTACAGACCGAAGGAATAATCTCTCCCAGTCTGCGGCTTGATCGCATGTGGTCTACAGCAGTTGTTGGGGAAATACTTGATGACATGAATAACTCCACCGTTCAAATACTAGCCTTCCCTTCGAACAGTTGAACTCCTCCCGTGCAACCTTGAATCGCAGCCAAACGCATGGGTCGGGTTGGTTAATTGACATAACAGGCCCTTCATCTCTGTCTCAGGCCTGTAGCGGGTGATAGAAAGCAAAGTGTTAAGACATGCAACAAGTGGTCAGCTGACACTTCAAAGTGTCCCGGAGCATGCAATGTCACTTTCTTTTTGTGTGATGGCTGCAAAGGGGGTTTCTCTGATCCAACAACTACAAACTCCATCTCGAGAAATTTCAAACCCTCTGCTTCGAGCATTGAATTGAAAGAAATTGGAAAAAATTATGTAAACGACACCATGTGTGTTCAACTCAAATACAATATGTAATCCCTGAATGAGATGTTTTTAATGACAAATGCATGAACTGATACAGATATATGCCTTGAATGCACATATGTTGCTCTGGATCAGTGTTATTTACTAACACTGAGCTACTAGTGTTTCTACATTCTTTTTCAAATTAGTTTTTAATTTTATATTTTCTGTTTTAATTTAAATTTTAAAGTTTTAGTAATTTTGCTATGTTTTGTTATTTGTATGTATGCACACACACACACACACACACACACACACACACACACACACACACACACACACACATATACATATATATATATTAATGGTTTTAGTTTGTTAGCTATAATGACCATGCTCAGAATAAAATCATCTGTCAAATGCATACAGTAAATGTAAACATTTAAAAGTATTTAAATGTGTGTAGCACATGACTTCGAGATGAACACTGGGGTCCAGAAGGCCTGGAAATTAACAAAACATTTTGATTAAAAAAAAATATGAAAATAAAAGACAATTAATAATAAACACTTATTACAAACACTACTACTTATTACCACTTATTATTTCTACATAACTAATCAAATAATTGATTGATTGATTTCTGACACTGATCATCTGACTTTCTGAACAGACTTTTCCTTCCACAGAAGATCAAGATGCTCCTTGAATCATCTCATATGCTCATATTACATGAATCTCAGGTTTTGTTCATGTCAGCTCCAGTGTTGCTGTCATTAAAGCAAAAGTGAGACACACCAAATGCTAAGATGTTCTTAAATAAGTGTTCAATTAAATGTACCCAAATTATTATGTATTTGCAAAGAAAAAAGAAACAAAGATTGCATCAGAAATGTTTGCAATAGAAGCCTTTTGGACCGCTCTCTACAGTGAAACATTCAGTTCGAACATAAGGAAAAGTGTTTGTGTGTGTACTTGTGTTGTGCACAGATTTACAGACCTACATGTTTCCCAGCCTCCATACTATAGAGAATTGTGTTTTGATTCATGACCTGCACCATATGATGGTGTTCCTCAATGGACTAGTCCAGGAATATTAACCCTCGGTTTCCTGGTAATTATGTTTTAAATTTACACACCATTTACATTTATGCTCTTGACAAATGCTTTCCTACTAAATAAACTCAAAGGAAAGTTGCTGCTAATATATGCTGCTAAGGACAAGCATTTTAACAAAAGGGGGGAGTGTGGAGTAAGATCCATCAATGGGTAAACAGTGCATGATTTTTGTCATAAACCATATATAAAAAAGGTCCATATTCAGCTGCATGAAATAGTATTTGTTTATTTATTATAAAATCAAGTGAATTAAAGTAATTTTTCATGGCAGATAAAATAAAATAAAAAAATAAAAAGCAAACTTATATACTGTATTTGACCGTTCAAAAGTTATGGGTCGGTAAGATTTGAATAAAAAAATATAGTAAAACCAGTAATATTGTGAAATATATATAGCACACACACACACGTTTATGAATCTTTGAAACTATGTAAATTATTTGTTAAGATCAAGATTATTTTGCAAAATGTGGTACTGATACTGAAAATCCTACTATAAAACATACAAAAATGTACATTTTATACAAAAAAATTACATTTCTGGTTGTATTTATAAAATTCTAGATAATGTGCAAAAAGCATCTGTTTATACCCCAATTACTGAATGCACACCTTGACGTAATACAGTTTAGCTATCTACCACTTTCTTCTAATTTGCATTGACAGCAGACTAAATTAAATATTATGCATGTAAATGTTTAACTAGTTCATTTCTCCTTGACTAGAGGACACTTAAGTGAAAAGTGTCGCCCACTCTCCCCTAGCCAGAATTTTCATTTGGTTGTAAAACCGCCAGCTACAAGGGAATTCTTAACCCTTTGGTTTTATTCAAAGAGGGCCGGGAAACACACGCACAGCACAGGCTGCCTCCAGTGGCTCCTGAAGGGATTTGGAGAGGAGTGCAGTAAAGCTCGGCTTTATTACGTCTGGGTACCCAGCGAGCACTTGGGGAGGCACAGAGACATAATTATATCCCTTCTCTGTGCCGTCGGCCTGTATTAGCATCTCCTCTCCTTCAGCGGCCGCGACAGAGACAAATGAGGGAGTTTTTCCAGCTCGGCCGGCTCATCCGTTACTGCCAGTTCTGTGCGATAGATCACCGCAGTTAAACGTGGCAATAGATCACGGTGTAAAGCAGACTCGCTCGTGAGCGAACCCCGACGGAGAGCCGCTACAGATCAGTAACTGCCTAATGCACATGTAGGTAAGAGTCAAGTCCCGTTAGTTGACACCCACATGCCCATTAAGCCCCATATAAATGAGATTGCGGCGCCACACCAACCTCAGGCACAGACCGGCTTTGACATTTACAGTAAATTATGGGATCGGTGACATTTTGACCTTTGGGATAGCTTGAGCTAAAACAGCGAGTTGTTGTGCACTGACAACAAAAGACAGTATGTAAACGAAGGCACTTAATATGCAACACATTATGGCAGCGGAAAATTAGCCGATAAGAATTCTGCAGCATCCATTCTTTGTTTGTTTCTTAATTAGGTAAGAGTCAAGTCCCGTTAGTTGACACCCACATGCCCATTAAGCCCCATATAAATGAGATTGCGGCGCCACACCAACCTCAGGCACAGACCGGCTTTGACATTTACAGTAAATTATGGGATCGGTGACATTTTGACCTTTGGGATAGCTTGAGCTAAAACAGCGAGTTGTTGTGCACTGACAACAAAAGACAGTATGTAAACGAAGGCACTTAATATGCAACACATTACGGCAGCGGAAAATTAGCCGATAAGAATTCTGCAGCATCCGTTCTTTGTTTGTTTCTTAATTAGCGGAAAAGAACAGACATCTCTAAACAGCAAAAAGTGTTTTTTTCTACCTTATGCTGTTAGTAAGGCAGCGAATTAGCACTGCTGCAAGCATTCAGGATTTCAATTAATTCACATCAACACAGATGTTCCGTCCTGTCTCCTAAATGCAGGCTAATTCTTATGCTAATGGATGTCAACAGACAGACACACAGCAGTATGGATGAAACGCTAGGAGGAAAACAAATCTATGTGACGCAACAGCAGAGACATCAGGCCAAGGTCTTCCTCGCTATTTTTAACAGACATCTCAATCGCTTGTGCCAATGTGACCGGAGGGTTTCTCAGAAGCTTGAACTTGTCATAGAAACAAAGAGCTGGTCATCTGGCCTCTGGCACTGTAAAAGAAAGATAGAGATAGCAAGGCTTTCCTGTGTGCCTCTGCTAAAACAACCCAGTGAATACCTGCCATAATCAAAGGCCAGGATGTGCCGATGTGACAAATGAGGGTAAGAAACGAGGCACCAGCTGAGGTTCGTGCGTGTGTTGCAAAAACCACGGACGCTGTAGGAACTCTGGGAAATTAGCACATTCCTTATTCAAACAGGAAGCTGTCATCATGCGATAGACTCGCTGGCATAAAACCCTGCCCTGCACAACTAGCATGATGACGTGCCTTTTGTAGCTCCTGGTGTTGAGGTGTGGGAACCAAGGTTATGGAGTGTCGCGTCTGAGCGCTGAAGCCCTTCCATTGTTTATGTAGCGGTATTGTTTATTGATGAGTCTTTGTTTGGTTTGGGCTTTTACGTAATACTGACTGGTGCTAATAGACCTCAAGAGTACCTCTCCAAATTATAAAAGCTTATCAGAGTCACTGCAACACAATAACCATAACTAAGTGTTCAAAGTCAATGTTTCCTGTGAATGAGACAAAGACTTGCTGAGCGGCTCTTATGTATTACACTAGCATACACTTTCATGGTACCAGATTATTATCAAACAGGAAAAACACATAAAGGGTCAAAACGTCCTTGGTGAAGATTTACAGTGCAGATTATTTTCTAAGTGTAGTCAAAGTAAATAGGAGAGTCCCTATTATTTATATTTTGAATAGACTTTCATGTTAGAATATTTCTAAGCAAACTATGCATTACTCTGGTAAGCATTGTAATAAATTGCACATGCAAATATTTGGGTAAAACAATACATTTTTAATTAGTTAAATATTTGTATGTGTGAAATGTCTGCACTGACATATTTTAGAATTTAACAATATACAATATTGTTCAAAAGTTTGTGGTCGGTAGGATACTGAAGTTCCTTACGCTCACCACGACTGCATTTATTTGATTAAAAATACAGTAAAACAGTATTCATTCAAAATATTATTACAATTTAAAATAACCTGATATGTAACATGATATATAATGACCTGATATGTAAATGTCTAATTAAGATCAACATAATATATTATGAGGAATACATTTACAATGTATACACTGATACCTGTTCCATGTAATCACATTATGACGCTGATGCTTTTAAGGTTCTGAGAGTTAGTCTTGCGAAAGCACGAGTGGAAGTAACGCGTAGCCGTGTGTATTACATTACATGTGTGTTTGAGAGATATGAGTGATATAAACTCGATAAAATGCCAAAAAGGTGAAAATATTCACTTGTATTAGTGTAATATTCCATCGGGGAGTAGTATGCAGAGGCAACTGTTTTGTGAATTGCAACGATTGATGAGGATTGATTGCATGTTCATGTGGAGAGTTTGTCCATGTCTCAAGTTCATTGATGATCATAGAGCGTAAGTGTTTTATTTGCCTATTTCATATTTTCAACAGGGCACCTGTTTATTGTGTAATAGCTCAGTAATACTTTTCTTGTTCAATTTAGAGAGTAGAAATAGCACTAAATAGGCCCTCTGTGAGATCCAGATTGTATTCGTTAATACAGGGTGAGAGATTATTGTTTTATATTAAAGTAAAAATATATATTTTTTACATTTTATGCAAGTATTTTGAAATTTGTGTAACTTGGATTTGTGTTGAATTATTTGTGTTCCAAATTCAAGATTAATCTGTGGTAAAGCTAATACTGTGACACTATGTAATTCAGTGATAACTTTAATGCATATGGCCTTATGTGAGTTTTATTTTCAGGGGTGTAAAGGCCACTACCGTGGTCTTTTTGTCTTTTCATTGTCCTTGAATGCCACATGAATGTTTTTTTTTCTTGTTTTGTACTTTTATAATTTGGAAAGTGGAAACTTATTCTTTTTTGTTTGTTTCTTAATATTTTTGTCTTATTTTGTAACCAAACACATCTTCAATCCCAAGAAGCCAAAGCTATTTGAGAACATACACTGCCGTGTGGTTTGAGTTTGAGCTCCGTATGACTTTGGACAAAACACCTTAAAAAGCAGCATAACATTCCAGCCTGCTTGTTGGTGTTTGGTGCTTAAGATACCTTTAAATGCTTATGTCTTTGCTTTGAAATAAAGCCCATTATACCTGTCTCAGCACAGGATTCAGCACAACAGGTGTAGGGAGCAGAGCTGGGGTCACATTGTTCACATTTGGCTTACTAAAGACTGGCAACAGAAAGCAGAAACCAGGGAGAGAATCCAAGATATAAGGGAAGATGATTTATCTCCGCTGTCAAAAAATTTGACAGCCAATAAAATGCATCAGAGAAAATGCTGGTTGAAACTATGCAATAGATACACTCAGATTTCAGAAGAAATGCTTATCCTGAACTAAAATAGGAACAGTCTCAGTGCTGGGCTATGTTACCTTCTTCTTCAACTTAATCCTAGTATAGTGTTTTGGATATTTTGATCTGGAGAGGATTTTCTTTTTCCCGAAAATGCTAGTTAATGTCATTAGATTAAAAATTACCGACTAAAACTTATTAACTTGGAGTATAACATCTGTGATCATTTTGATAACTTTTGAACTTTTTGGGGGAATCCCACCATATTACACTTGTGGTGTTCCTGGTCAAAAATGATAAAAAAAAAATTGCTTGTGAATTTCTCATTATGTTATATTATTACCAAATATTGGAATAACAGAATAGCAAAGGTTTGGTATTTCATTTTGGAACTGATTGATCGTATAGGCATCATTGATCTAAGCTCAGTGGAGAGGATTTTCTTTTTCCCGAAAATGCTAGTTAATGTCATTAGATTAAAAATTACCGACTAAAACTTATTAACTTGGAGTATAACATCTGTGATCATTTTGATAACTTTTGAACTTTTTGGGGGAATCCCACCATATTACACTTGTGGTGTTCCTGGTCAAAAATGATAAAAAAAAAATTGCTTGTGAATTTCTCATTATGTTATATTATTACCAAATATTGGAATAACAGAATAGCAAAGGTTTGGTATTTCATTTTGGAACTGATTGATCGTATAGGCATCGTTGATCTAAGCTCAGTTTTTGAGTGAACATTGTCAAATTAGCCAAAAAATTAATTTTTTTTCACTCAAATGCACTCAAACTGGAGTGCATTTCTCAGGTCAGTTACAAAAAGAAATACAAAACCTGTGCTAATTGGAAGAAAAAAGTTTCCAAAAAGTTTGAATCCGAGGTTTGGTGATAATATACAGTCGCATTATAGAGATATTTACAAGCAATTTTTAAAAGGCTGAACACCAAATTAGGCAAAGGATTTTCAATACAGCACAAGGGTTAAGCCCTGAAAAAGTCAAAGCAAAATAAAGACCAAACTGGTGTGACGTTCTGAACAATATCAGGCCAGTTTGTTTGGAGTTAATTTCATGAGTTCAAAAAAGCTTTCCAAGCAAACTTGCTAAAAAAGGAAAACTACCATTGGTCCATGACAATTACATAATAGGTAGGTGTGTTCTGGGGCTCCGCCTTCTTTGACATGGAAATCCTCTATGGTTCATTTCTTATGTTTGGTCCGTTGAGGTCAGATGTAATGAGGTCAACATAATGAGGACCTGAAGTTGTAATTCTGATCGAAAGCGACGTTTTGTTTTCCATGTTTAATACTGTAAAGCTGTTTAAATGCTTTATAAATAAACGTGACATGACTTGACTGGAGTGCTGAATTGCAAAGCTGGTGCAAACATGTTCTGGTGCAAATTGGCCTTAACAGTATACTGCTGGTTTTTCAAACTTATTTTTATCCCTAAGCGAAGAACAAAAAAGAATAAAATTATTTTGCCATAATTATATTAGGGCCTAAACAAACAGATCAGCCACAAAGGACTTCGACGTGGCTTCCCATTAAGAAACGTGCCAGATTTGAACCATTAGGCAAAAAATGATCAAGCGCATCTGAAGAGACCGAAGTGTCAGTGCGCATTCACGGACAGACATGCTTCGTTAGAGGTTGCCAGTCTTATCGGATTCAGCAGACACACGGGGGACCAGCATCACTGGGATATGAAGACGGTGTCAGAGCTAGAGGAATAACGGAAGATCCGACAGCCTCCCAGAGAGAAACGCCAGGACCCTGAAAAGCTAATTTACTCTGTTGTAAAAGTGATGGCATCTCAAAAACAAAGTGACATTGAAAGATGCATCTGAGAGGCTCATGCCAGTCACGTCCCCCCTCCCCAGCCATGCCCCAGGTGTCGATATATAACATCCCCACTCATATCGACTCAGGGGGAGGGGACCAATCAGTGTCCTCCAAGCTCACACTTGATACCCCCTCCGCCTCCCCGACAGCATAAGGCTGTCAGCTCCCAAAACAAGATGTCGTGTCAACGCTGGAAAATTACACAATAACGAGGCCCACTTGAGATTAGGCTAATGAGAAAATCAAAATACAATTTAATTCTTGTCAGCGACGAGACATCTTTAAATTACCTCTCCCTGCATGCTGATTACCCGACGCACGCCACTCAGCCAGAGGCTGCTTAAAATAACCCTCCGGCTCTCTGGACGACACGTGTGCTTTGTATATCTGCAGTGGAGGAAGGGAAGAAAGGCGTTTCATTCCACTCTTGTAATAAAGACCTGACCTGAGGCTTGACTATACGCGAAGTATCAGCGTATAGTTCGGGTTCGGAAGCTGAGCGTGCAAACCAATTACCTGAGCAGAATTGGAGCTGTGATGAGTCCTTGCACCTTCATACATGGCACTAATTTAGATGGGAAGAGCTTAGGAAGGAATGGATTTAAATATTTGCAACAACAACAGCAAATAAATCTGAACCAAAATGCAAACATTAAATTAACATTTTACCTTTTTCCCCCTTCCCATTGGTCTCAAGAGGGCTCTTCTCGTCTCTTTGTCTTTGGCGTCTGTCGTCCGGTCTTGGTTGTAGATGTCACCATGGTAATTAACTGCCAAAATGTTTGTTACATTTAGCCACACAGCGGCTCGTTTTCTGTTCCTAAACACTCAGCTAGCATATGGCACCGAATGTTACACACTCCTAATAGCCCATGAGAGCTGCCACTTCCTAATAAACCTGCGGCTGCAACAGCGCTGAAAGCGTAAAACCTGTAAGTGTAACTCACCTAAATGTGACTGCACGAGATTGGGAAAGTATGTGTATGTTTTCGCGGTTGGAAGATTACAAACTGACTAGGAGGGAAAAAAGCAGGTATTTTAGGGACAAAATTACTGAAGCTATTTTTCTAGCTCGTCTATGATTGCCATTGGCTGCTCCAAGCTAGCAGACCATGTTAGATTGCAACAAACAAGCCACTGTGGCTGGTGAACTAGCTAATAACCAGATGTGATCAGCTACTAAGTACCAAAACACAACCACTGAAATCTGGTTTCCAGTTTACAATTCCAACAATGAGATGAACTATTATCAGTGGACTAAAGGACTTCTTGATGTTGTCACAGTAGCTGATTCGGCCTACAAAAGCACTGACCAAACACAAGGGTTTAACAGTTTGTGCACTATCCATGTTAAACAGTTTGCAAGATTACAGTTAGTGTATCTCAAATCAGTATAGTGTGATGAAAATATATGCATATTATGTTTGATGGATTTTTGAAGTGTGCATATATGCAAGATGAGAAGTTTATGATGGTTTTCTGGATTAATAAATTGAAGGCTAAAGTTTCAACTGCAGTTTTTACATTTTTTTAACTTAAAAGTAATGCGTTTTAATAAACAGATGCTAATGCTTTTATATAAACAAACGGTATGGGACAACCAATCTGTGGTATCATAATTCAGTTTTGTGTGTTAATTGATTTTTTTAATTGATTTTTTTCTGTTTTTTTGGTCTGCATTTATTTGATGAAAAATACAGTAAAATTAATATAGTAAAATATGATTTCTATTATATTTTTGAGTATAATTTTGAATATAATTTCTATCTTTTCTATTTGAATATATTTTTAAAAAGAAAAGTAATTTGTTAGTATGATGTAAAGCTGAATTATCATTATCTCAGTCTTTAGTGTCATAATGATCCTTCTAAAATCATTCTAATATGCTGATTTGCTCAAAAAACATTTCTTATTATTACTGGTGTTGAAAATAGTGGAAACTATAATAGATTCTTATTTATTTATTTTTTGGATTCCAGGATTCTTTGATTAATAGAAAGTTAAAAGGACAACATTTATTTGAAATTGTTTGTAACATTATAAATGTTTTTACTGTCACTTCTGATTAATTTCATGCATCCATGCTGAATAAAAGTATTAATTTATTTCAAAGCATTCTTTCAAATAAACAAACTAACTAATGAATGAACAAACAAACTTTAAACTAATAATTTCACACACTTCTTTATTATAAAAGTGTATTAGGTAGCAATACATAGGAACTACTCCAAACTGTTTCCTCTCTCTTTCTTATCCATTCTGATCACTTATTTCTCCAGGGACACAACCTTATGATCTTTAAAACTAGCCCCATCTGACACCTCTCACAGCCAGCCAAAGATGTATTGATCCTCACAAACATTTACATACTCTCCTCTCTCCCCATGGCTCACCCTGCTTTGTTGTATTTTTACGAGACGTCCTCATCCGGATGGAGGATACAGCAACCAGTGCCGGGTCAAATGTTTTTACCATTTTTTCCTGTCACACAGTCTAGGCGAGTACCTGGAGCGGTGGAGTGGTGGGGTGGGGGTAGGGCTTCTTTGATAGCACTCTGAATCAGTGGAGCGAGTAAACCGTTTCCACCTCCTGGTAGCTCCAGCTGAGCCATATGGCCCCGGGACTCTCTGCTCATGTGAGAGGAGGAGAAACATGTCTCACACACATCACTGCTTTATACACTCCATCAACATATGAGCTCATGGATTCACTCTACTGCCAGTGTCACGACTGCTCCTGCTACAAACTCAACACTCTCACAGCAAACACCCCACAGAACTTTCTTAATGCGGTTCAATTCTTTTGTAAACAAACACATGATTCGTTGTAAAATCTGAGAAAGTGAAAAGAGTTTGTATTGAATATTTAGCATCAATAGTCATTCTTTTGAGGATTTAAGAAACTAGATTTTTACATTTTCTTTAAAAGAAAACGCTGTGCAGAAGTCGCTATATAGTGGCTAAGATACTCCATATAGATTTAAGTGTGTTGCTATGCTGTTGCTAGGGTGTTCTGAGTAGTTGCTAAGTGGTTGCCATTGTGTTCTAAACATCATTTGTGCATTGTTATGCTGTTGCTAAGGTGTTCCAGATGGTTGTTAAATGTGACCCTGGTCCACAAAACCAGTCATAAGAGTAAATTTTTCGAAATTGAGATTTATACATCATCTGAAAGCTGAATAAATAAGCTTTCCATTGGTGTATTGTTTGTTAAAAAAATATAAATAAAAAAATGAAAATATTTGGCAGAGATACAACTATTTGAAAATCTGGAATCTGAGGGTGCAAAAAAAAAATCAAAATATTGCGAAAATCGTCTTTAAAGTTGTCCAAATGAAGGTTCTTAGCAATGCATATTACTAATCAAAAATTAAGTTTTAAAATATTTACAGTAGGAAATTTACAAATCCTTAATATCCTAATGATTTTTGGCATAAAAGAAAAATAAATAATTTTGACCCATACAATGTATTTTTGGCTATTGCTACAAATATACCCCAGCGACTTAAGACTGGTTTTGTGCTCCAGGGTCACAAATAGTTTTAACACGTTCTAAAATGTTGTAAAGTGGTTGCTAATCTAGTTTTAATGTGTTGCTCTGATATCACTAGGGTGTTCTAGATGAATAGCTAATGTAGTTTCAACACAATGTTATATTGTTTTAGGTGGTTGGTTATGTAGTTTTAGCAAGTTGCTATGCTAATGCTAGCGTGTTCTAGATTGTCATTGAGTGGTTGCTAGTTTTAACACGTTGCTATGCTGTCACTAGGGTGTTTAACATACTTGCTAATGTTGTTTTAACATGTTTGCTATGCTGTCACTAGGGTGTTCTAGATGGTTGTTAATGTAGTTTAAGCACATTGCTATGCAGTTGCTAGAGTTTTCTAGATTATCGTTACGTGGTTGCTAATCTAGTTTTACCATGTTGTTCTGCTGTTGCTAGGGTGTTTTACATGGTTGCTAATGTTGTTTTAGCATGTTGAAACGCTGTTGCTATAGTGTTTTAGATGGTTGCCAATGTTGTTTTAGCGTATTGCTGTGCTGTTGCTAGGGTGTTCTAGGTGGTTGCTGAGTGGTAACCAAAGTACATTTATCACATTGCTGTGCTGTTGCTAGGGTGTACTAGATGGTTGCTAATGTAAGTTTAACATGTTGCTATGCTAGTTTTGTATGCTGTGCTGTTGCTAGGGTGTTCTAGGTGGTTGCTGAGTGGTAACCAAAGTACATTTATCATATTGCTGTGCTGTTGCTAGGGTGTACTAGATGGTTGCTAATGTAAGTTTAACATGTTGCTATGCTAGTTTTGTGCTAATTTAAATTTCAAGGAAAACAGACACATGGGTTTACACACGCCCATTTATTTCCATTACGGAATGACAGCCCTGGAGACTTGTCAATACATAGAAAAGATGGTATCGATTGTACCTCACCAATTCATACCAGCAGGACGTTTCTCAGTGGTAAGTGTCGAGTGTTACCAAGTTTGTGGTAATTATAAGATGTGATAAAACAAGTTTACTCTCACAGTGTAGGATACAGCGTCTTCTCGAAATGATGTTAACCACACGGATATGTTACTGTGTTTGTGGGCAGGCAAGTTGGTGACAGAGAACGTGGGCAGACATTATGCAAATGTGTTACTTCGTGACGTAGAGCCGTAACAGAACAAGATTCAAATTCCTGACGACTCGTTTAGGCGATTGCGAGCCGACTCTTTTTTTTTTTTATAGACAATAACTTTATTTATCATGCACTCTCGGCTTCACAACTTTGCAGATAGTTTATGTTCACATACAGCTACATGACACACTGCATGAAAGGTAATATTCGAAAAGTCATAATAGGGGCACTTTAAACATAAATGAACACCTTTCCAACTTCTGATCTAAGGCCAGCACTGTAAGCACTGACAATATTTTGTGCTGATAAAAGGTTACAGCTGTGTTGTGGAATAGCTGTCCCTACCCAATCACATCAGTCTTCCCTAATGTATAGCCTTCTCATCGACTGATGTGATATATAACCTTCAGTGTGTATGAAATCCCGCTGTTTCTGCATTGGAGGGATTGGCCAGAGCCGCCTGCACTCGGTGACAGCATATGTAGGCATGACAGATGACAGTGCAGGAGGAAGTGACTCGGGAGAGGAAAATGATCAGGAGGGAGATGCACAAGCGTATGCACACACACATAACCGCCATCCTCCTCAAAGGCATCTTCCCATCTATTTGACACAGTAATTACAGCGCATGCTGATTCCAATGATGGATGAAGTCCCAGTCTGGGATGCACTCTTCCTTCATCTTTCTCTGTCTCTCTCGCTCTCGTTCACACACTCATACTCAACTGTTTAGGCGATGAAGACCATCCTAAGGGCACTAATTCAGCATCTGAATATGTACATTTTCCTGCAACACAGTATGCAAAAAGCTGCATGTCAAATGAATATAATGTATAAATACTCAATATTAATGAGAGATATGATGCAGTGCATTGGATTTTAAGTGTGCAAAAAGTCAATCATACTATCCCATACAGCATCGAAGTACACTTTAGCATATTTTAAAAAATACTATTTACAGTATAACAGAAATTATATGGTATAAAAATATGGTTACAGTGTATTGCCGAATGCACTGACAAGTATTTTTGGTACTTATAAAAAGAACAACAACAACAATATCTCATGTCATTTCTAATTAAACTTGGATGACATTTATTTTAATATATTTATAATTAAACATTTTTAATGACATTGCAATTGCCATTGGGTAAGTTGCTCTAAATAAGAAATTAATTACTAGCTACTAATTACATCTTCAACATTGTAATTAGAATACGATAGTAATTAATTTCTCTAAAATGATTGCATTACTTATTACTAATTACTTTCTAACTGACCAAAGTATTTAAAGGGAGAATCTTACATTACAAATATACAGCATATTTTAACATTAGATGTTACATATACTATTAAATTGTTCTATACTATTTACAGTATTTACTGCAATTGCATCAGAATTAACTGTAATTAAATAACAGAAAAACTAAGAGTAACTTTATTTTTTTTCCAAGAGAAAAGTAATTAAACTGTAGTAACTAATTACTTAGTAATGCATTACACCCAACTGGTTGCAATTTAGTACTTTTAAAATAGAATTTAATATAATACTGAATAACACATCACAGTTAAAATGGTAGTCAAGTAATTTACATGTGCTGTAGCATGTTAGTCAAAATACATAAAAATAAGTGTCCGTTAATGCATGAGGGAAAAGATATCAAATGTACATGAAGTACTTTAACTTTTTAAAATGTTTGTCAAGAAACAGTCATGAAACTGTACTCTTTTTAAGTACACTTAAGTTGCCTTTTATTATATTAATATTATATTACTGGCAAGTACAGCTTTTTTTATTTAATAAATACACTTTTAAGATTTGCAGTACACTACAAGTGCACATTAAATACAATTAAGCGCACTTCTTTTTCACAAGGGGAACCAGGGGCGCCGCTAGCAATTTTGGGCCCTATGAAAGAAAATGAGGTTGGGCCCCCTACCGCACCAAACGTGTTATCCAAAATCTTTGTCTGCAATTTAATAATACTGACCTGTTACTTTTGCTATTGCTTTTGATCACTAGGTATCAGTATTTAGTCAGAGACCTACCCGTAGCCGCGGGAATATATTTTATCTGGGGATGGGGCTTGATGTTGTAGGGCGGGGCTGCGGTGGGTGATTTTAAACAAAATCTAATATTAAAGGATTGGTTCACCCAAAAACGAGAATTCTGTCATTAATTACTCACCCTCATGTAGTTTCAAACCCGTAAGACCTTCGTTCATCTTCGGAACACAAATTAAGAGTTTTTTTGATGGAATCTGAGAGCTGTCTGACCCTGCATAGACAGCAACGCAACTGAAATGTTCCTAAGTCCAGAAACGTAGCAAGGAGATCTGTAAAATAATCCATGTGACATCAGTGGTTCATCCGCAGTTATACGAAGCTACAAGAATACTTTTTGTGCTCAAAAGAAAAAAAAAACTTTATTCAACAATTCGTCTCCTCCGCATCGCCCTGGTGCCATTTTGAAGAATATCCGCTGGACGTAAACAGCGTATGCTGTTTTGTGTCAGCTGCGTCACGCCGGATCTGTTTCCTACATTGTTGTGATTTGATCTGAACGGAAACAGCGTATCCGTGTGACGCAGCTGACAACGGACCAATACACATGGCAGATCGCTCACGGCAGGGTGAGTAAGTGAATGGTTTTTGCCTGCTCAGCGGTAGCAGATGTTGGCCAGCGTTTAATAGAGATGTTAATGCCGAAGAAGAGCCGGAGCTCATTCAGTTTGGCTGCTCTCCCTGCTTCACGTCTGCTCTTTTCTCTTTCATTAGCACAAGTGTGAACACCTGGTGCAAGCCCCGGGACACCAGCAGAGCTGACGGACCAACATGCCTCTCTGCATCCCCTCGCCCACTACACACACACACACACACACACACAGCAGTGTTGTAGACGGCCGTGTTGGCAGTGATGGGAAGGGGACGGAGAGGGTGATCATAGCCTGAGGGTCTGAAAGAGAGAAAAAGAGCTAGAGACAGGGGAATTGAAGTATCTTTGGCTCGTATCCTCATCCTCCTCAGTGTCGTCCCCTCATGTACCCTTAGTAATAGAACCAGCGACCCCTGACACATCACAGTCAGGGCAGCATATGTGTGTGTGACAGAGACACTGTCAGCTGAATGTCTGACCTTTAACTCAGCCTCTATATGAAGAGATGGAGTCACATTGGAGCCTAGCTGAATGAAAAGCATAATTAACAGATTATTAGTAGTCTTGGCTAAAGCAAGAATCTTCAATTATCATTGCTCATACACAAAATAGGGTTAGAGATTTAAATGAATCCCTAATCTTTAAATATTAAACATCAGCATGTAACTTTGCAGTTCAGGCAAATTTCTCAAATCGCACAGCTTGTTAAGGAGACTGCTATTACCTTTCAAACAAATATTTTTTTTTACACTACCATTCAAAATGTTGGTGTCAGTAACCATTTTTAAATGTGTTTGAAGGAAATTTCTTAGCATGGCTGCATTTATTTGAATAAATAAAATAAAAAACAGTATTATTGTGAAATATTATTACAATTCAAAATAGCTGTTTTCTATTTTAATATATGTTAAAATGTAATTTACTCATATGATGGCAAAGTTCTTTTTTTTCAGCATTACTCCAGTTTTCAGTGTAACTTGATCCTTCAGAAATCATTCTAATGTGTGTGTGTGTGTGTGTGTGTACATATATATACATCCCATACATTAGGTTAGGATGAACCTAATGCAGATTTTTGCTGAATGGAAGAATATACACACAATAATAGATGTTTAAGTCTCTCAATTAACCTGTATTCACCTCTACTGCAGACCTTAAAACAGATTTTTAAAGAAAACTTCATACACAAACCTGCTTGTCAGTCTGTATGCATTTTGATTCTCATGTCCACAAAGCATCACCTCAAATCAAACCTGTCAAAATAGAAAAAGACAACACAATGAGTAAAAATGTTTATTACAATGCAAACTTACAGACATTTGCCTGTGAAATACATCCTGAAAAGGTTGGGAATTTAAAAGTCTTTTTTGGACTTTTTCCCATTTGAAAACATTAATGACAAGTAATAAAAGAGGAAGTGGCTGAGAAAGGTAGTGTTTCCAGGGAGGATGTGGACTCGGGCACATGGGCACGTTTGTTGGCCTTGAGCGCTTTTAGCTCTGTGTCGTAACCGTGAGCTTTGGGCAATTTCACTCCACCTACATCAACTTCCTGTTCCACTGGCATCGTCCCCTGGCACTTAGAAGAGTAAGAATCAGCCAATCGGTGAGGAGAACCTCCCTGATTGACGTCAGAGCAGCCAAGACTTCATGTGTGGTGTTGAAAGAAGTGTGCTCTCTTCCTCTGTGGCTCCTCAGATAAATGACAGAATAGATTGAAAGTGTCTGAGTGTGTCTAAATTTACACCTCCTGCACACTGGAAATAGTTAGGCATGTTTGAAAAATGAATAATATATTGTTTGTTGTTTCCAGTAATGGCTTTTTTTTTTTTTTTTGGTGGAAGTGGAAGTAACATTAGGGGCTGTTTTGTCATACTGCCACTATTCTGTAAATGATCTTTATAAATTATTCCAGGGAGGATGTGGACTCGGGCACATGGGCACGTTTGTTGGCCTTGAGCGCTTTTAGCTCTGTGTCGTAACCGTGAGCTTTGGGCAATTTCACTCCACCTACATCAACTTCCTGTTCCACTGGCATCGTCCCCTGGCACTTAGAAGAGTAAGAATCAGCCAATCGGTGAGGAGAACCTCCCTGATTGACGTCAGAGCAGCCAAGACTTCATGTGTGGTGTTGAAAGAAGTGTGCTCTCTTCCTCTGTGGCTCCTCAGATAAATGACAGAATAGATTGAAAGTGTCTGAGTGTGTCTAAATTTACACCTCCTGCACACTGGAAATAGTTAGGCATGTTTGAAAAATGAATAATATATTGTTTGTTGTTTCCAGTAATGGCTTTTTTTTTTTTTTTTGGTGGAAGTGGAAGTAACATTAGGGGCTGTTTTGTCATACTGCCACTATTCTGTAAATGATCTTTATAAATTATAATACCGGTGAATAATGTAATGATTAATAATAATAATAATAATAATTTTATGACCTAAAAACTACATAATATATATATATAAGTGGTGTCAAAATGAGTGCGTTAACGCAGGCGATTCATTTTTTCAGTTTAACGCAATTAACGCAGGGCTAGGGTTGGCCACCCCACTCACAACTGCTGCTTCTGTCACTTTTTCTCTTGACAAGAAGTGCATTTATTCAGTCGCAGAACGACTGAGAACGGGAGACGTTTCAGACACGTGCTCCACTTCAATTCAGCGCCAGGCGTGAGTCAAGCGAGCCCGGAAACGGTACTGTGCTTGCGGCACATGCTCTTCAATTGCACACACAAAGGCGCCGGCGCGCGCTGTAGCCTATATCCTTTCATATCAAAGTGCGAAATAAACTACGTGCACGCAATGTCGTGGTCAGTTAAGTCATGAAGTTACCAAAAAGGCGATTAAAGCTGCCTTAAAACTGTGCATGCATGTAATATATTTTATATGAGTCACATTTAAGAACATGTCTCTAGAAATGGTTTTCAGAACTGTCCTGGAGCAGCAGTCTCCCTCATCTAACACACCCGATTTAACTCGTCAGCTCATTAATAGAGACTTTAAGACCTGAAGTGGGTGAGAAAAGGTAAAAAGAGTTGAGAGAAAATATGATGCGTGTCCTGTTAATGAAATAGCAGCTAAAACAACCTAGTACTGTGATGTCTATTAATCAAAGGACAAAGAAAACAAAAAAGAGGAAAAAATAACTTTTATAGCTTTAAGGATTCATCTATATTTAATTTAGAATTTAGTGTTTGATAACTTTAATTTCAATTTCTATATATTTCTGCTGAAGGGCACAGGTAAATATGACTTTTATTATAATGGGTTTATGTGAAGATTGTTTTAAGTTCACTTAAATTAGAAGTTATTTTTTAAAGTGTAATAAATGTTAAAATTGATAGCTCTCAATTATACTGTAATGTTGAATGGCTATAGTCAGTGGTTAAATATTGGGGGGCGGGGGGGCAATTTTATAGAGAAATCAGTATTGGAATCATTGATACTGCCTTCAGTCATAAAAAAAGATGCAATTAAACAAATATAAATATATATATATATACATATATATACTGTCTTTATGTTTTTGCAAATTTTGTACATTAATTTGAAGATTTGAATGTGAAATTATTGCAATATAAAAGTATATTTAAAAACTTTAATGTTGAGGATTTCCAACCGATTGCCACCAAACTCGGTGAACATGATCTCAAGACATTGGGGATGCCAAATTGCGAAGGGATTTTTGATATCTCGAACGGTTTGCCCGTGGCGAGGCGATGAAGTTATGGTGAGAAGTGAGAAACAGGAAGTGTCTAATAACATCCACATACATTGTCTGATTTTGATCAAACTTCATCAGTTTGTTCATTGTATGATGTCGATCGCATAGATGTGACTATTATTACTGAAACTTATAGCGCCACCAACTGGCAGCAGGAAGGGTATCTGCAAAGATTCAGTTTTTGTCATAGTGCCACCTACTGTCATTAGGAAGTGACATGTTTAACACTGTGATGCACTATTAGCAACACAGTAAAATATGCCATCGTGTGCAATACATTTTAGAAACATGCTCAAACATGCTAGCAACACTTAGCTAAGTGCTAAAGCACGCTATTAACACCATCAAACAGGAAGTTGTTGTAACTCATGCATACAATGTCCAATCTGCCTCAGACTTCACATGTTTGATTAGAGTCCTGGCCTGAAGTTATCTAAATGCTCATATTCGGTTACAGTTATAGCGCCACCTGCTGGCAACAGGAAATGACTTGTTTCGCAGTAACTTAAACATGCAATGTCTGATCTGCCCTAAACTTCACATGTTTAATTAGAGTCCTCGCCTTAACACATCTTAAGCCCAATATTCTGTTATAATCATAGTGCCACCTGCTGTCAACAAGAAATGACTTGTTTTACACTAACTTGAAAATGCAATGCCCGGTCTGCCCCAAACTTAACATGTTTGATAAGAGTCCTGGGGCCTGATGTATAAACGTTGCGTACGCACAAAATGGGCATGGAAATGTGCGTACGCAATTTTCCACGTACATATTGAGATTTATACAAAATAAACTTGGCGTAAATATGTGAGCACCATACGATTACTCTAGACTGTGCGTACGCACTCTTTTTCTGGTGTAGAAGCCTAATGATTTCAGACTCTTTTCCTTTCAATATACACATTTAGATTAAATATTCTGCTCATTAATGGAGTTAAGCATTGACATTACAAAGTCATTATTCAAAATTTAAACAAAAACTGATGAATTTAGATATTTAGAAATATTTGTAGTGGATGCGCTGTTTTTTATTACTTTTCTTGTTGCATGCTGTTTTAATGGCAACGAGGAGTGCTAGGCACACAGTAATGTTTCTTTAAACTGCAGAGTTCATGTTAAGATAATTTTTTTTAGCAAGAACCTCAACGATGCACATTTACTTCGATATTGTGGCAGACACTGCTGGATTCGGTGGTCGAACGGTCCACTGGCAAGTTTAAATAGGTCCGAATATATTAGCCTACTGCACAACCAAGGCTGCACGGAGGTGTTCATTTCACGAACATTCAGGACATTATGAAAATAGCATTGTGATTGAAGGATAGAATCTGAAGCAAACGATAATATTTGTGCGTTTCTTTTTTATAATATTTATTATAAATATTAGACAATTATGTACACTTATTCACACACCGTATTTCTTATTCAACTATAGCCTATTTAAATATCCTAAACATTTGTTTAAAACAATTGCTTTAGCCAGTGGAAAAGAAAGAGATCCACTCTATTCTAAAAAGATTCTCTGAGAAGTATTTTATGCAAATTAGTTTTTACATTCATTTTGATATATTTATTCGAAAACAAGACAAGGACAGTGAATTATTTTTTAGCAATGTATTGTACCGTACAAATTGCATTTTAGTCCGCATGTCATATTTTCCTAATGTCTTGTACCTTTGACGGTGTTAAACATGGTGTCACGTGGATGGGAATATGCATGGAAATGATATGCA
>NW_015505720.1:346960-352117 GCF_001515645.1 Sinocyclocheilus grahami | reverse complement strand
GTCTAATAACATCCACATACATTGTCTGATTTTGATCAAACTTCATCAGTTTGTTCATTGTATGATGTCGATCGCATAGATGTGACTATTATTACTGAAACTTATAGCGCCACCAACTGGCAGCAGGAAGGGTATCTGCAAAGATTCAGTTTTTGTCATAGTGCCACCTACTGTCATTAGGAAGTGACATGTTTAACACTGTGATGCACTATTAGCAACACAGTAAAATATGCCATCGTGTGCAATACATTTTAGAAACATGCTCAAACATGCTAGCAACACTTAGCTAAGTGCTAAAGCACGCTATTAACACCATCAAACAGGAAGTTGTTGTAACTCATGCATACAATGTCCAATCTGCCTCAGACTTCACATGTTTGATTAGAGTCCTGGCCTGAAGTTATCTAAATGCTCATATTCGGTTACAGTTATAGCGCCACCTGCTGGCAACAGGAAATGACTTGTTTCGCAGTAACTTAAACATGCAATGTCTGATCTGCCCTAAACTTCACATGTTTAATTAGAGTCCTCGCCTTAACACATCTTAAGCCCAATATTCTGTTATAATCATAGTGCCACCTGCTGTCAACAAGAAATGACTTGTTTTACACTAACTTGAAAATGCAATGCCCGGTCTGCCCCAAACTTAACATGTTTGATAAGAGTCCTGGGGCCTGATGTATAAACGTTGCGTACGCACAAAATGGGCATGGAAATGTGCGTACGCAATTTTCCACGTACATATTGAGATTTATACAAAATAAACTTGGCGTAAATATGTGAGCACCATACGATTACTCTAGACCGTGCGTACGCACTCTTTTTCTGGTGTAGAAGCCTAATGATTTCAGACTCTTTTCCTTTCAATATACACATTTAGATTAAATATTCTGCTCATTAATGGAGTTAAGCATTGACATTACAAAGTCATTATTCAAAATTTAAACAAAAACTGATGAATTTAGATATTTAGAAATATTTGTAGTGGATGCGCTGTTTTTTATTACTTTTCTTGTTGCATGCTGTTTTAATGGCAACGAGGAGTGCTAGGCACACAGTAATGTTTCTTTAAACTGCAGAGTTCATGTTAAGATAATTTTTTTTAGCAAGAACCTCAACGATGCACATTTACTTCGATATTGTGGCAGACACTGCTGGATTCGGTGGTCGAACGGTCCACTGGCAAGTTTAAATAGGTCCGAATATATTAGCCTACTGCACAACCAAGGCTGCACGGAGGTGTTCATTTCACGAACATTCAGGACATTATGAAAATAGCATTGTGATTGAAGGATAGAATCTGAAGCAAACGATAATATTTGTGCGTTTCTTTTTTATAATATTTATTATAAATATTAGACAATTATGTACACTTATTCACACACCGTATTTCTTATTCAACTATAGCCTATTTAAATATCCTAAACATTTGTTTAAAACAATTGCTTTAGCCAGTGGAAAAGAAAGAGATCCACTCTATTCTAAAAAGATTCTCTGAGAAGTATTTTATGCAAAGTGGCACTGCTCAGGTGGTATGGAAGCCCAGGTTGCTTTGATAGCGGCCTTCAGGTCATCTGCATTGTTGGGTCTGGTGTCTCTTGGCTCTTGAGGGTGGGGGTGTTACTTGCTATGCGTATGTGTGTGTGTTTGTCCTTCCTTCCCTCCCTCTCTTGTCTTTTCTCTGCTGCCTCGCGTAAATATAGGAGGAATATGTCAAAGTAATTTATATGTGCTAAACTTCCTGCTGCCAGCTAGTGGCGCTATATTATAACTGGAAGTTGGCATGTAGATGTGTTCAGGCCAGGACTTTTATCAAACATGTGATGTTTGGTGCAGATCAGACATTGCATGCTTAAGTTAGTGTAAACAAAGTAATTTCCTGTTGCCAGCATGTAGCACTATGATTATAACTGAATATTGGCCTTAAGATGTGTTCAGGCAAGGACTCTTATCAAACGTGAAGTTTAGGGCAGATCGCACATTGCATGTTTAAGTTAGTGTAAAACAAGTCATTTCCTGTTGCCAGTAGGTGGCGCTATGGTTATCACTGAATATTGGCATGTAAATGTTTTCAGGCCAGGACTCTTATCAAAACATGTGAAGTTTGGGGCAGACCGGATATTGTATGTCCAAGTTAATGTAAAACAAGTAATTTCTTGTTGCCAGGAGGTTGCGCTATGATTATAACTGAATATTGGCCTTAAGATGTGTTCAGGCAAGGACTCTTATCAAACGTGAAGTTTAGGGCAGATCGCACATTGCATGTTTAAGTTAGTGTAAAACAAGTCATTTCCTGTTGCCAGTAGGTGGCGCTATGGTTATCACTGAATATTGGCATGTAAATGTTTTCAGGCCAGGACTCTTATCAAAACATGTGAAGTTTGGGGCAGACCGGATATTGTATGTCCAAGTTAATGTAAAACAAGTAATTTCTTGTTGCCAGGAGGTTGCGCTATGATTATAACTGAATATTGGCTTTTAGATGTGTTCAGGCCAGGACTCTTATAAAACGTGTGAAGTTTGGGCCAGATTGAGCATTGTATGCATGACTTACAACAGCTTCCTGTTTCATGGTATTAATAGCATGCTTTAGCACTTAGTAAGTGTTGCTAGCATGTTTGAGAATATTTCTAGCATGTTTAGCATGCAATGGCGTATTTTACTGTGTTGCTAATAGTGCATCACAGTGTTAAACGTGTCACTTCCTGTTGCCAGTAGGTGGTGCTATAACAGTAACCGAATATGAACATGAAGATGTCTTCAGGGCAGGACTCTCTCTCTCTCTCTCTCTCTCTCTCTATATATATATATATATACACACACACACATTATGTATTACATATTACATGATAAATATTGTATATGCATATAATAATAATATTAATGATAATAACACTAATACAGTATAATATCTTATTAGATTTAAAGGTTTTATTATTATTATTATATAAAAAAACTACATAGGATTTATATATTGCATACTCAGCATGCAACAGTATATAATCATGCAAAATAGTTGGTCAAATAATGCTTCTTATATATGCATGGACAAAATAAGTAAATAAATTGACATAAATGGACACAGCTATGTAGAAAAGTTGTTGCCAAATATTTCTCTATCCATTGTAAAGATCAAGTATTCATTGGAAAATTTTGGGTTCACTAGTGTATCGACGTTTTAAAAAAAAATTGCAATTATATTTGTCAAGCCCAGGATCTCAAAATGCATTGGACAGGACTGCACAATGTATCTCACCGCAACTAGATTTATCCTTGTCGCACAAGCAGACATCATTTCTCCAGATAGCAGTGTATTTCTGTCAGACAGGTTATATTTATTTTGGTCCAGAGAGAGAAGCTCCACCAGAGGAAATGACAGAGCGTGAAATGCTTTTCTGTGATTAGTAAAGACACAGGATATGGCTCTCAGCACATCCTTTAGTGTGAGAGAGTTGGCGTCGTTGCCAAGCAGACGCCACTTCCTAAATGATCTTCTACAGTAGTGTGTAGCGCGGAAAGAAAGATTTACACTGTTTCCTGCTGCATTTACAGACTCAAGTGATCGCACATGGCTTGTTATTCTCAAAGCGATGACAATAATTTTACTGCTGTAAAGTTCTCATGATTAGATCATCTGAATGTCAAATGAGAGTTTGCTGAAAAAGACATTTAAGACTCTGAAAACTCAATCTGAAGGAGTGTTTGAAGTGTTGGCAGGCTTGTCTCTACAGCGTAGGACTGAACTTTACACGCTTTGTCAATCACTTTAAAATGTTTCAGATGGTTTGCAGTTAATGTGCGCTCTCTGCATGAAACTACTGAAAATAACCTCACCAATGCCTATCAACTAACTGCCTGCTTTGTCTTTGTTTTTCAATCATGTATTTGTTTTGTTCACCTTTGATAGGCAAACAACTTAGTACAGATGCCAAACTCGCATAACCAATGGCCATATGTCCATGTTATATATTTAATAAAAAAAAATACAGTAAAAACAGTAATATTGTGATATATTATTACAATTTCAGATAGCTACTTTCTATTTTGAAATATTTTAAAATGTGATTTATTCCTGTGATTTAAAGCTGCATTTTCAGTATCTGTATTCCAGTCTTCAGTGTCACGCGATCCTTCAGAAATCATTCTAATGTGCTGATTTTCTGATTATTATCAATAAGCCTGGTTTCTCCCAAGTTTTTTTCCCCTCCATTTCTGTCACAGATGGAGTTTTGATTCCTTGCCACAGTCACTTTTAGCTTGCTTAGTTGGAGACACAATTTCTGTCAATATTGCTGACTTGACTGCACAGACACTATTTGAAGAAAACTGAACTGAGCTGAATGATGACATCACTGAATCAACGATGAACCAACTTTAACTGAATAAAGGACGGTTTTCTATTGTCCTTTTTACATTATCAGCACGTTTCTTTTTTCTGTTTAACACTGTAAAGCTGCTTTGACACAATCTGTATTGTATAAAGCACTCTCTCTCTCTCTCTCTCTATATATATAGTGGTGTGAAAAAGTGTTGGCCCCCTTCCTGATTTCTTATTTTTTTGCATGTTTGTCACACTTTAATGTTTCAGATCATCAAACAAATTTAAATATTACACAAAAATAATGCAAGTAAATACAAAATTCAGTTTTTAAATGATGATTTCATTTATTAAGGGAAAAAAGCTGTCCAAACCTACGTGGCCCCACGTGAAAAATTAATTGCCCCCTCCTGTTAAATCATGAAAGAACTGCAATTAACCACATTATTTTAGAAAGCTGAGTTAAATTTCACTAGCCACACCCAGGCCTGATTACTGCCAGACCTGTTGAATCAAGAAATCACTTAAATAGAACCTGTCTGACAAAGTGAAGCATGCTTAAATAGCAACACATTATGCCGCGATCTAAAGAAATTCAAGAACAGATGAGAATCACAACAGTTGACATGTATCAGTCTGGAAAGGATTATAAAGCCATTTCTAAGGCTTTGGGACTCCAGCGAACCATGGTCAGAGCCATTATCCACAAATTGAGAAAACTTGGAACAATGGTGAACCTTCCCAGGAGTTGCCGGCCAACCAAAATGACTCTAAAAGCGCAACGACGACTCATCAAGGAGGTCATAAAAGAACCCAGAACAACATCTAAAGAACTGCAG
>NW_015505720.1:345812-346950 GCF_001515645.1 Sinocyclocheilus grahami | reverse complement strand
AAAATAGTATTGGGGAAATACTATTTCAGTCTTTTTTACATCAAAATTTAAATGTGGTATTTGCCATTTATTTTTATTTTTATTTGCCATTTCTAATTATTTGAATTATTCAAAATTATTCTCTTATGAAATTTACAAGCAATTTCTGAGTAAAAAAATAATTTCTAAATAAATACTACACTATTTTTTTCAGTGTAGGTCACTTTGTCTGTCTAGATTACTTGAAATTATTATTATTGTCAAAAATAAAATAAAAAATATATATTTAAAAATGTTTTTTTTTTTTTTTCAATTATAATTCTTCTATAGTATGCTTTCATCTAGGCAATTTTTCCTCAACATTCGGTGTTTGTTTATAGTTTTCAAGGGCATACATCTGTATACACTGATATTCATCAGACGAGCGGAAGGCATTACTCTCGTCCACAGTCCCGTCATTCATCACCCGTCATGATCCCATTGTCTGAGTGGGACACAGTGGCCCTCTTTGATGTGAGAAGTTATTTAGCAGCCAAGTGGACGCAAACAAATCGCTTATACAGGAATTGTCCAGGAAGCCACTCCGACATCAAACAGCACAGTATGAAACAATAGCCTGGGACAGTCTATTCTGCACAGTTTTCTGCCGCTGTAGATGGATATTTATGCATTGCACGCAATAACCTAGGAAGATATTAGTCATTTGGCTGGGCACAAGGTGAAGCAGAGACAATGTCTCTGTGTTATTTCAGATGAAGATATTTCTGAGACTTATGGAAGTCTGATTTCCTTGTCTCTCGCTGTGACTCTCCTCTCTCAGAACACACATGTCCATGTCTTTAGAATTAGTTAAAACAACTGCTACCCTTAACAAGACGACCAAGGCATGTTGAATTATAGCTATAATTATAATACATTTTGCAAACCTTTCAGTATTATTACTTCTACATAAATTGCAACAGACAACTATATTCATTTTGATATGCTTCATTTAGTTGCATGTAAATTTGGTTGCATACAAAATAAAAACATAAGCATATGAACTACCATTCAGCTGGGATCAATAAGATTTTTAATTATTTATCCTCACCAAGGCTGCTTTTATTTAATAAAAAAAAATACAGTAAAAACAGTAATATTGTGATATATTATTACAATT
>NW_015505720.1:341342-343388 GCF_001515645.1 Sinocyclocheilus grahami | reverse complement strand
ATGAGCCTGTGTTATTAGCTTTTACTGGTTGTTATCGAGGGATAAAATACCTCGGAATGTCGGGACTGACCAATCAGAATCAAGTATTCCACAGGGCCGTGTAATAATACATTTTATCCTCCAGGATTCTTTGATGGAGACAATGTCTAAAAAAAAAGCATTTGTTTCAAATTTATTTTTACAGTCAGTTTTGATCAATTTAATGCTTCCTTGCTGAATAAAAGCGTTATAAAAAAAGGTAGTGTAGGATCAAAAAAATAAAAACTCTAAAAATGCAACGTAATCACCAGTGTGTGTCTAATGTGTCCCTCTGTGCCTGGCTGTGCTTTTTCTTCTGTTCTCCAAATGTTCTCCAGGGACAAGGGCCCTGCAGTGAGACATGGATCCAGCTAGATTACAAAGTGAGAAATAATCATTCATTAACCTCTGGCCCGTTGGGTCTGGAGATCGACTTGCTCCGGAGACAGACCCCATTGTTCCCCATCCCGCTACAGCTGGGTCAAGCCAATTGACTACACTCATAATGATCTTAAAAGGATTAAGTGGGCAAACACGCCTGAGAGTTCTCTTTTCAATTACACCACGAGTCATTTACATGAAGTGGAGCAGAGATCCAATAACCCAGACCTGAAACACTGCGGCCCTCTGGGAATAACAGCCCTGAGCTGTTCTGACTGGATCTCAGTGTGTGTAATACAGGGAGGAGAGAGCTTGTCTTTGACATGTTGTCTTGTAACTCATTCCCAGGGGAAAGCACTTTCATTCACTGACAGCAACAAAGAACTTAATCAATCTGGCAATTTAGTACAGCTGCAGTATGAAAAAAAATATTTATTTATATGTTTAGTCCATTTACTAATTCTCACCTCCTTTGTCCTCGGAAATATTTCATTTATGCACCATATACTGAAACTGTAACCATAATGTGACAGAGATAAACGGATAAATAATAATAAATAATATTTTCTGAGGAAAACATTTGTGCTCGCCCATGCAAAATATTTTGGTAAAATGCTAGGGTAGTTGTCAGGGTGTTGCTATTCAATTCTGTGTATGTTCATTAGCACGTTGCTATGCAGTTGCTAGGGTGCATAATTTTTGTGGTTTTTGGACAGGGTCCGGGCCCGGGTTCCTCCTTAGTTTATGGGGATTTTTGGGCCCATTTTATCATCCACCAAATGGAAATTGTAAATCCAACTGCCTCTAAAAACACTCGACACATGATTTGCACCAAAAACAGTATAGGATGGGCTACAAACCAAAGCTTATTGCTTTGTGTTCAAATTGCTAAATCAAATAATTGTAATATTAGTTATATTAGTGATTCTCACCTTGGCAAGAAGCAGAAAAACACATGACTGTTGGAGCCCGAACCTTTCCTCTGTTCCTTTATGGCAAAACGAAAACACAATACGATCTCTTTTGGAATTTAGATATCAACAGAGTCCCTTATTACCCACAGTGCACTGGAAGATGTGTTGATCTACGCCAGGACTCCCAGCAGACGCGAACACAGAAAGACTCCTGGGTGATGAGAGGATGAGAATAATGTGATAATAATGACCCTCCTCACCTCGCTGTGCTGATGTAAGCACTGCTGTCACCTATGTCCATCAGAAGGGGTCAAAGGGTAGGAGATAATGATGTTACATTTTGATAACAGAGAGGAGGCGAGACAGGGATCGATGACCATGTGTCTCTGTCACCTTGAGCTGGCCGGAGGACGCCAACTCTCATCCGACTCATACAGATCTGCTGAGAAAACAGAACATTCATATATCATTTATTAGGATATGAGAAGCATTAGCATAGTGTACTGGTGCCAGATCAGTTCTCTAACCAGGATAAATGGCTGATTTGTCTGATTGTTTTAGATGGTACTGTATTTACACTACCATTATTTTTTTTGTAAATAATTATTTTATTCAGCAAGAATGATCAATTGATCAAAAGTGACAGTAAAAACATTTATATTGTTAAAAGAGATTTCTATTGGAAATGAATGCTGTTCTTTTTAACTTTCTATTCATCAAATAATCTCGAAAA
>NW_015505720.1:336794-340346 GCF_001515645.1 Sinocyclocheilus grahami | reverse complement strand
ATATGTTACTAAAAAATGTTTCCTATGCAATATGCCTAAAATTTTAATCAAACAGATCAAACAAAGAAACCATAAAAAATATATAAAGCATAAAAGCATTGTACAAAATTATATTTAAGGAAAACAAGGTACTGTAAACAAATTAAAAATATTCCAAGCTTCAACTATGGTTCCATTATGTCACAGATATTGTCCTTAGGCCTTTCAGATTGTTATTTGAGACTGTCTACTGAGATTTGCTACACGGTCAGCTGAAAGTAACAAGACTTTGATCCCTGGATCTAAAATCCCAGAGAGTTGCAGATTCCAAGTCAATTACGCTCATCTTTGGAATTCTCACTATGCAGCACCTTCCTTCGTAAGCACTAAACTATACCGCAGTAGCCAGTTTCAAACCAGAACAGCTTTACGTCAAGGCCTGGTATGAAACTTTCGCTTGCAACAAGATTTCTATTTGCTCAATTTTCCTGTGATTTTTACTTTCATAGTTTTGAATATTACACTGATGTAATAATAATAATATAATACTTTTGTTTCAATTAACAGCATGAGCATGACAACATAAATAGTTAAAATCAACTCGTCACAATGTAAATACAACAAAAATATTTAAAATACTGTACATGCATATTTTTTATGTCCAATTTATTATTATTTTTAATGAGTTTTAAAACAATATAGCTAATTAGATAATTTCCTTTATCATTTTTCATGTGAGGGTTTAATAGGAATCTAAGCTTTGAAATGCATAGAAAATTCACCATAGAGTTAAAAACAAAAATAACAGAACAAATGCCCTGGATCTAAAATCCCAGAGAGTTGCAGATTCCAAGTCAATTACGCTCATCTTTGGAATTCTCACTATGCAGCACCTTCCTTCGTAAGCACTAAACTATACCGCAGTAGCCAGTTTCAAACCAGAACAGCTTTACGTCAAGGCCTGGTATGAAACTTTCGCTTGCAACAAGATTTCTATTTGCTCAATTTTCCTGTGATTTTTACTTTCATAGTTTTGAATATTACACTGATGTAATAATAATAATATAATACTTTTGTTTCAATTAACAGCATGAGCATGACAACATAAATAGTTAAAATCAACTCGTCACAATGTAAATACAACAAAAATATTTAGAATACTGTACATGCATATTTTTTATGTCCAATTTATTATTATTTTTAATGAGTTTTAAAACAATATAGCTAATTAGATAATTTCCTTTATCATTTTTCATGTGAGGGTTTAATAGGAATCTAAGCTTTGAAATGCATAGAAAATTCACCATAGAGTTAAAAACAAAAATAACAGAACAAATGCACAGTAACCATTACTCATGTAGTACCACTGAGACAAATGGGCTCCAGTGAGAGTTCTAGAAGACAAAGTTATACTAGAACAGCAACACAGTTTGATACCTCTGCTGAGAGACAAGATGGAAAACAAACCTTAAACCCAAAGCAGCAGGATGCCCAAAGATGGAACGAGAGAAAGAAAGAAAGAGAGGACGATGCTACAGGAGGCAGAGAGATATATAAAACACAATGCCATTTTCAGTTGCGTAGGGAACTTAAAACCACAGATGACAGCGAGGGTCATCTTAAACGTCAAGATGGACTGTCTTCGTATGACAGCGCCAGCCATGGTTAAATGTTTGTCTCTCTTGATACAAATGAGCATTTCAACAACTAGTGCATCTGAGACTGTATTAACGGTTGATGACGGCTCATAAATAAGAGAAAAGCTAATGATTTACTCTAGAAATATACCTGCCTTTGCGGTAAAGGATAAAAATTGTACCAAACAGGGCAAACAATTAGTTACACTTTAGTTTTTCGTGGTGCCATGTACCGGATATTTACATACACTTCTGTTCAGTAAAAAACACACACACACACACACACACTCGGGTTTGTTTTTGTGAAAAGTGGGGACATCCCATAGGCATAATGGTTTTTATACTGTACAGACCGTATATTCTATTGCCCTACACCAACCCTACCCCTAAACCTACCCCTCACAGGAAACTTTGTGCTATTTCAGATTTTCAATACACTCCATTCTGTGTGATTTATAAGCGTTTTGAAAAGTGGGGACAAGGGGTAATGTCCTGAAAAGTCAGCTTCTCCTTGTAACCCCTATGTCATACCTTTGTCATTATACAAATGTATGTCCTCATTTGTCACAAAAACGCACACACACACAAACACACACTTTTATTCGGCAAGGATGTATTACATTGTTCAAAAGTGACAGTGAAGACTTTTATCATGTTACAAAATATTTCTACTTTAAACAGATGCTGTTCTTTTGAACTGTCTAGTCATCAAAGAATATATATATATATATATATATAAAGAATAAGAATGTAAAGATAAATATAAAAAAAATTACATTTCACAATATTTCTAAATTTGCTGCATTTTTGTTCAAATAATTGCAGCTTTGGTGAGGAATTTTAAATTGATTAAAAACAATTGTGTAGACCAAAATTATTTATATAATCATTTTTACAATTATTATTGTTGTTATTATTTGTATTTTGTTTACAATTAGCTTATTATTATTATTTTCTTTTATTATACACTCATTCCATATACTCATACACTCAAATGTTGAACCAACAAACTAGAAAATACTACATGTTAGATATCAACTGATAATTATTTGCAATAATTAAGTTAATTAATCTAATGAATGGTAATGAATTTAATAAAATTACTTGTTGGTTGAAAATAATCTAGCACCTTTTAAAAACTCTCTTACTGTTTTAAATTTCAGTTATCATCATGTTGAATTCACTTATCAGCTGTGGTATTTCACCCTGTTGTTTATGTAAGCATTTAAGAACGCATCCCTCTTTATCAAAGGCCAGTTGCCGGTGCTGGGCTCCCCTCATTTGTGAGACAGCCGACGATAGGATGAAAGCAGGTAGCGCCTCGTGCGGATGTCCACATATGGTCCGCATTAGAGCCGGGACTGGCCTGCTGAACTCCGCCCCCACGCCCCTGAGTGGCTCAGCCCGCTGACAGACAGGTTCTGATTCCACATATGCTGAAATCCAGAAAGCGTTACATGGTCTCTTTGATACTGGCTGATTTATTGGGCCTTGGCACCAGTTGTTAATGTCTTCAGCGACGGAGAGGCTCGTCTGTGTAAGAGGATAGTGTGGCCGACAGCACAACAAATGTCACACCATTTCCACGTATTATTCAGGCTTACGAAGGTTATGCGTTTCAGCTGCCCCCTTCTGTGGCCTGCGTACCAACACTGAACATATGTTACCAGACCCCCATAACCACAATTTAATTGCTTTCGGTAAGAGATGGACCTTCTCGTACTCTTTTACACTAAGAAGTCTCTTGGCTGAGCTATTCTCTCTTTTACGTTTTCATCACCATTTTTCTTTTCTGAAGTTATGTCAGCTATTGGAACCCGTTGTAAGGCTGTTTTAATATACTGGCTGAAAGGGACCGTTCTTCAGTTTTAATTAAAAATAATTGTCAGATGTTTCCAATCTAAATGTAATTGTGCAACTGTTCATCCTCTCTCTC
>NW_015505720.1:324135-335957 GCF_001515645.1 Sinocyclocheilus grahami | reverse complement strand
AAAAAAAAATGACTTGAGACTTGACTTGAACTCCACCTCAGGGACTTGTAAACATGTCTGGCAAAGATACAGCTAACAATGTTGTGCTTTGTCCAATGTTGTCAAACCCTACATCGCTACTCAACGGAAAAGTCACACTACTGAAGAACGTTTGTCTAAAAAAGTTAATCTTGCCATTGTCCAAAACCTCAAATATGATCAATTTCCTGCTTCACGTGATGCTACACATAAGGTTGATCTATGTGAAAACTATCATGTCAGCGCTTCAACAGTCCAGCAGTGGTGGGAACGGGGCTTTCGGCCAAATGTTTGCATTGCAGACGAAGGTCGTATCAGGTCCGTGTTTGGCACTTCATAATTATACCATACACTAATCCCAGCGCTCAGTCGGAATGCTATAGGCACGTCACCACCCTGAGCTCTTCTCAAATTTAAAACCAAAACAGAACACTAATTCAATTAGTTAATAGAGGATAACACCACACTAAATGGGGATTGATTGGAATATACACATATGTTCTCAGATGCTAATTACCTATAGGGTTACTCTGGCCATCATCAAAGCGACTGCATAATTACAGGGCAGAAACTGTGCTTAGCTTCCCAGCGTCATTCTATTAGCTGGGAATAACTAGTGGCACCTGCTCATCATGCAGCTTTCCTGAGTTTACAGCTGACTCATGACCCTCTCAACAAGGTACAGCACTCAAACAAGATATTTAGCCACGTCAGGGGATGTTATAATGTGATTTGTGGTGCTTCCATGAATAACTGTGCACCAGTGATGTCCATCCTAAGTGGATCTGTTATGCAAGTTAAGTTCAGTAAGTCCTGACAGCTGAATCACTGACAAACACTCATAATTGACAGTGGAGATGTGCCAAAGAGCCGTCCGATTTATAATTCATTGTCATCTAATAACTGTTTAAGCATCTATGTGACAACTTACAGTATAGTTTGGAAACATGTCAAGCATTCATCATAGAATTTCTCTCAAACCTTCACTGTAAAAAATAAGTGCAATTTTAACTGTAAAATTTTGTAAAAACGCTACGGAAAAAAACTGTTAATAGGTTAACAGTAAGTTCCCGTACTATATACAGGGAAAAACTGTAAAATATCTAACCAGACATTTCATGTAATTTTACAGTAAAATGCTGTTCATTTTACAGTTTTTAGAAGTAAAAATAACAGGTCAATGTATAATTTACAGTCAAAAACTGTAAACTGATATTCCCAGAATTCCCTGCATGACACTCCACATTTGAAAGTATTTTGTTTAAATAATCATGTTTTTTTTTAAGTTTTTGTTATTAGTTATGTATATTTGGGCTTTATGTTACATCTTCTGTTGTTTAATGAAAGTTGAATGCATTATTTAAGTATCATGTGTGTTACCATGATGGTGTTTTGTGTTTGCATGAATGACTCTGTGCACCTTCTATATATTAGTATATACTTCTGCTTTTGGCGAAGCTACTTGTGATGAGCTTTGATTCTTCATGTGGCTTTCTCTTTTACCACCTGCATTAATATGGTGGTTGTCAGTATGTTAAAGATACAAAACAGATTTTAATAGCAGTGTGCACTGTTGAATTTACTGGTTTATATTCAAATTTTCTTGTTTTTAAATTACACAGAATTTTTTTCAGTGTTTTTTTAAAGTCTCAGTAGCAGGGCTTTAGAGTTGGGCCCAGAGATATTATAGTTAAAGTAAACTTCAGAAAACAAAACACAAAATTAAACTAAAACTAAAATCATTATTATTAACATATTAACATTATTATTTAAATACAAATAAAATAAATGTAAACTGGAATAAAAACAAAAACTTTACTCATTTTAATTGAACATTTTAATTGTAGTTTAACTTGATGAACTAAAATAACTAAAATACAAATTTATAAAAAAAAATAGACCAAAAAAAAAAACTAAAAATGACAACAAAATGACTAAAACATTAACTAAAATTAAAATGAATATGGAAAAACCCAAACTAATTCAAAATCACTATCAAAATTAATAAAACTATAATAGTATCTCAATGATACTAAAATAACACTGGTTGGGCCTTCCCAAGTAGGCACGCACATCTTATGACAGAAAGATAAGAAAGAGAAATCAAAAAGAACATGAAGACTGTTGTGACAGAAAGAGTGCAATGATTTGATGGATTTTAACTCTAATAATCATATGATGAATTGTCATTCATTCTGCAAATATTTAGCACAATTAAAAAAATGAATTGTAAAGCTAACTTCAACTGCAAAAACAGTAATATAAAGCAACAAATCATGGATAGTCAACTAGTTAATTAGTAAGGTTAACTACTTTATACAAACAGTGTGTTGTTTTAATATTATTTATACACTATTACAATGTTTAATATTTCAAATTAGCTTTTATTTTATATTTTCAATTTTAATTTCAGTTTAAGTTTAAGTTTTAGTATGTGCTTTGGTCAATTTTATATTTTATTATTATTATTATTATTATTGAGTTATGAACCACCTCACATTTTTAATTTGTATCAGTATCTTTAATCATAGGCAGGGTATCTGATGCTTATTTGGACAACTAACACGAGCTGCACTTTCCACACAGTCTGAGTACTTGTGTGTTATATGTGGATTGACATTTGATCGTTTTAGGTTTGAGTAGTTTACATTTATTATTGAATTTGATGAAATGTGTTCTTGATTCTTAATTATTAAACATTCCAACAAAAAGTGTCCAAATCGACAGAAAAACAATACAATTGTTATTTATTTCAATGCTGAATTAATCAAGAGTTGGTCTTGAGCCAACCAACAGACTTACTTGGAAGAGCTGGTTCAGCTAAGAAAGAAAGTAGCCTAGCGGTAGCTAATCTTGCATGCAGATAATGCAACAAACAGTGGAACTGCATATACATTGTGTGCTGTGCTCCGGCAGCATGTTTGTTTACACATGGCCTGAGATAATTAGCCAGAAGTAATGACCAAGCTACGATGACAGCCGTGGAAACTCGATGCCGTTGCACTTCGTGCTCCTCCGCCCAGCCTGAGCAACTGCGGGGCGGAGGTGTCACATCTATTTCTGCCCACCGGCTGCTGAAGCGCTTCTGGCGCCAGCCCTAGGGAGCCGCGGTGCTAGAGCTGACAGAGCCGGTGTGGTTATTTGCCCCCTTGTACCCTCCCACAAGCCCTTTCCTCCTGGGCGCCTAACAGAATGCCACACTAAGAACACTGTCAGGACAGGTCAACCACTGGACCCTTGCAGCAACTGTGTTTACGCCACTGAATCTGTCTGTGACGCCTCTAGAGAATGACTTTTGCCATTACTTCAGGTGTAATTCGGCCCCACAAACGATAGTCCCGCTGTGCAGAGATTTGTGTACTTGTTTTAGGATCACAAGTGAGATTTGCAACGTGTGGCAGAGCAAACACATTGTGTGCATACCTCAGTCCTGCATGTCCAATATCAGTCTCATGGGTCTTCGATCTGCACCTGAATACCAGATCTTCCTCAAATTCAAAATAAACCAGTGTGGTATGAAGTTTATGTTTACTATGGCTTTAGGGGGGATCCAGAGATCTTCTCTTGGATATCTAAAAGCACAGCAAGTAAAAAGTTTAATCGTTCAGTTTTAGAAGAGATTGAGTTCAATATACTTTACCAAATCACCCTCAAGTTGTTCCAAACCTGTATGAATTTATTTCTTCTGCTGAACACAAAAGACGATATTTTGAAGAATGTGGGTAACCAAACAGTTTCTGGTCCCCGTTGACTTCCATAGTATTTTTTTTTTCCATACTATGAAACACACACAAACATATATAAATAATTGTATAGTATAATAATATAATTAATTTATTTATTTATTATGTGAAAGAAGTGTCTTTAAGGTAATTTGGTAAACATGGTAATTATGGTAAATTGAATAGTAATATTGGAAAAACATATATTTTACTAATTTCAAATAGGCCTATCAGTTTTCTATTTGAATATCTATTTATTCCTGTAATGGCAAAGCTGCATTTTCAGTATCATTGCTCCAGTCTTCAGTGTCACATGATCCTTCAGAAATCATTCTAATATGCTGATTTTCTTGTTGTGCTGCTTAATATTTTTGTGAACAAATTTCCCAGGTTTCTTTATGAATAGAAAGTAAAAAAAAAACAGAATTTATTTTAAATAGAAATATTAAAATAAATATCGTTATAAATGTCTTTTTACTGTCATTTGTGATCAAGTTAATGTGTCCTCACAGTATTAGGATGATGATCCATTGAAGGATGTATCATAGCCATATCTAAAAACTAGAATATCAAATCTGGTTTGACATTTTTAACTTATAACAGTAAACAACTACTTAAGAAATGCCAAAGCAACCACCCAGAACACCCTGCCAACTGCACAGCAACATCCAACCTCAACAGAAAATATACAAATCTAGTTCAGCCTTTAAGATTGTGCACTATGCAGTGGTGAAACTGCAGTGCTATTCTGATATTTGATCCACTTCTTACACACACCGTGTGAGACATCTGTTGATGACACTGAACCATAAAACACCCGTGAAGCATGTTCTAGCAGAGAAAACCTAAATTAAATTATTGACAGAACATTTCAGCTGATCAATTATCAGTAATGAATCTCTCTGTAATCATTAGTAGCTTGCAAACCTAAACCACCAATGTTCAGCTGTGTTGCAGTTCCTGGAGGAGGTGGCAGCGTGACACCCTGGCTTTTTTTTGGGGGGGGGGGGGGGGGGGGGGGGTGATTCGTCTTATCCATGTGTTGACACCCAGCAATGTGGCGTTGATGAGTTAATCTAGCAGCTGAGTGTGTCCTTTACCTAAGAGGTCCTGGACTGAGACTAAGACTGCCTCTACAGATTTCTCAATGATTTATGAGAAATCTACCTGCCATTTTATCAGTCGCCTTTGAATTTTCAGGAACTGGTTCATAATTTCATCCATTTCACCTGGAGTTTATCTGAAAGTCATTTCGGAGCCATTTAACTGTGGCAGAGGGGAAATGATGGGAAGGGGAGGTGGGGTGACTATAAAAGGTTCGGACATGGCTGTCTCAGCTAAGTGGGACAATTCAGATACCTTAGACAAGCACATCAAAGACCCCCAAGATGAATGGGCCAAAGCACTGTCACTGTGGATCCCAACGTCTTGATGGATGGAGATCCCCAATCTAATGACGGCTCATGCATATCAGTGTCCACAGCTGCTTGTTTCGACTGGTATAAGGCAAAATTACTGTGGCTATTACTTTAGTATTTCTGAACCTCAACCTGGGTTAGCATTAACTCGAGACACTAAAAATAGGCTTAGCGCTTGTTCCGCTATGAATGTGAAATGTATCCCGGTGAGCACTCATGTATTGTTTGACTTACGCCATTACAGAATTAGAGTTCCCAAAAGAAGCCTTGTCAATATCTTCACTGACTTATCTAAAGTCTATCTATCTATCTATCTATCTATCTATCTATCTATCTATCTATCTATCTATCTATCTATCTATCTATCTACCTACCTACCTACCAAAATTAAAGCAAGACAGAAGTTAATACAGCAAAAATGTGAAATTGTTAATAGATATTATCATACTTTCTCAGTTGAAGTAGACATTAAGACAACTGTTTTGTATTACAATATTTCAAAAATGGCAAATTATGCATTATCAATTTAAATATGCACTAATCTACGTATATTTCCAGCACAGATCTGAACAATGGATAAAACCAGATTTTTATTATTTTACTGTCAAGATATATATATATATATATATATATATATATATATAGGATGTTTTCATGCAGTCTGAGAGAAGACATGTTGTGAATGTATCCCAAAATCTGAAAAAAGAAACAATGGTTTTGCCTGTAGTGTCTTGACTTAAATGCCTTGAAACTTTCAAACAAGGCTATATCAAGCCAACATTTTTAAGGTTTATCTTTTCTAATTTAAACATTTCCAGTTAGATGTCCATTCTCTGAATTACAATCAATTTAAATTCTACTTCCTTACTGTGAATTTTTGCCACCTAAGTTCAAATTCAGAAACTAAATTGGAATTTCAAATATATTCCTAAATCAGATCAGAATGCCACACAATCCAAGCACACATACACATTTTTCCAAAACCAGTACAAGACTAGCTTAGAAGACAAGGAAACATTGCATAATATTGTGACGTGTGAATGGGACTAAACTACAGCCCTGTAAATGACTAGACACTGTTTTTACGGTTGTTTTTAGAGGATTTCCATAAAGCTCTTCAAATTAAGAGGTGAACTCCAGTCTTGCCATTGTGATCTTGTTAAAACTGTTTACTGACAAAACAACCTATATCTTTTTTACCAAGCAGGCACATGCCTAATGGGGTGAAAATCCTCTAAAGCAGGACATGTGCTATGCTCCAAATGTGAGGCAGCATTTCAGTGTGGGAAAGTTCAAGTCCCTCTCAGCAGGGGTGCACCAATGTTTCCCACTAAATTAGGTGTGTATATAGTAAAATTAGAGAGCATTACAGTGACAGTGCTTGAGATGTTCTCTTTGATGCATATTTTTACAAACAGGGCAGTTGTAGTTCACTAGAATCATTTTCAGTCGCAAGTAAATATGCATTTGAGGCTGGTGTGACGACACTGTTTATTTTGTCGACACTTTGAAGCCATAAAACAGGTTGTTACCAAGATATACGGCAGCTTTTGCTTTGAATATCTGAGTGTTTGTATGAGGCATGGTGAGAAAAGGAACAGCTCGAGGGTGTTTATGTGATCTTTAAGCTATTGGACCAGTGCTTCAAACCAAGTGCTATCTGATTAGAGAGGCCATTCGATTTAGCCTGTCAACACACAGATAACCCTCAGCAACTAAAGATAATACTCCCACCGCTTCCCAAAAAACTCAGTGAATGCATGCCTACACTAAAGAAAATCTTCAGATTAAAGGTAAAAAGCTGACAGCTGTGGCTAAAATAAAATCAATTAATAAAATACAGTGACAATGTTTATTACCATATACAGGTATCAATAAAATTTATGTTTAACCTATTTGAACTACTTAAATATGCCTTTCACATACAAAATAAATAAATAAATAAACAAAAATCCCATGTAATTACTTAAAGTTAATCAAATTTGGCTTTTCATTGAAACAAGGCTAATAAATAATAAAAGTCAATATTTACATTTTTAAATAATTCATAATTTTTAAATGTGTTACCAAGGGACATCTGGGAGAGTCAGTTTTTTACTGTAATTTCTTTAAGACAATTCAGTTTTTTTTTTACTTACAATTCACTTACATTTTATTATAAAAGTATGCTGTAAATATTTTTTTTGAAGTTGTAAATAAAACAGATTAGTGAAGTATGTTGTTGAAGAAAATTATATTTCAGTGTTTCTACTTTTTAAAAAAATCACTTTTATTTCAATGTGTTACTTGTCATCTCTTTATAATTATTTGTGAAATTTACTAGTTATTTCTAAGTGAAAATAGTTTCAGAGTAAATCCAACAGCAACATTTTTTTAGTGTATGTAATTGAAAATAATTTTCCACCATTGGTAACATTACCGGTTAGTAATAAATCATTTAAAAAATTGCAATAGTATATATATATGAAAAATACTATATTCAACAAAGGGTTTGAGGATTTCACATTTTCTTTTTTCACAATTGTGGAATGTTTCCCATGTGAAATGAGATGAATTAAATCTGTTCGGATTACTAATATGATTAAATAAAATAGATTTTTCATTATTCTAATTACAACCACTGACATTGTACAACAACACAAAAAAGCCTCAAGTCTGATGGTGGAAAATCATGGACTGCTGTGAAGATAATATTAGGTAATTACCCTCGTCACGGTGTGTGATGATTTAATTTCCTGTACAGTGAACTCGTTGCGCTTGGCTCTGATAAGTCAGCAGACAGGAAGCTCAGTCTAACACCTCTGGATCATTAGGCAAATTCCTTCCAAAGAGAAACTGAGAAAGAGACAGATTGAGAGACGAGACAAGAGCGAAATTGTCCAAAGGCCTGCTGAGCTGCAGAGATTCTTTGCTTTAGCAATGGACGGAGTGATTGTGAGCAG
This sequence comes from Sinocyclocheilus grahami, assembly GCF_001515645.1. Taxonomy (NCBI): domain Eukaryota; kingdom Metazoa; phylum Chordata; class Actinopteri; order Cypriniformes; family Cyprinidae; genus Sinocyclocheilus; species Sinocyclocheilus grahami. The sequence continues at coordinate 327,857 of NW_015505720.1, read as the reverse complement.
ATGACTATTGAATGAAGTGAGGCAGTGCTGCCCCTGTCTGTCCTGAACAGCAACACTCTTCTTTCCTTCCTCTGCCTGCTGTACAGTACTTCCCACAGCAGCTGAGACAGTGGATATGTTCAGAATCGAGTCATAGCCTTTAGCTCACTACATAGTGTGTAGCAAACACTGAATGCTATATTGTAAAAAAAACAAAAAAAAAAACAGTATGTTCAACTGTTCACATTATGCTACAATATATCCAAACAATAGCATCAGGATTAATATGTTGTTCTTCTGTCAATCAAAAGAAAAAAAAATACACTGTGAACATTACATACTATAATGTGTTCCACTCCTGGTTCAGTGATGCAGATTTCATAATTAAAGCCAAATGCAACAGTAGTAGGAAATATTGATTTTAGTTGAAGACATATTGTTAAAACAAAAGAACGTGCCGCTTGAGTAACTACAGATTACAGTTCAGCTTGTTCATAATTAATTGGATATTGATTTCTCTAAAAAAACGACCATAAGCTCAAAAAAATATGTAAGTATTGACGTCTCAGTCACCATGGTGACGGTCTATATCTTTGAAAGTGACATTTACTTCAGATTTACTTAAAGATTTCTGCTTTGCTAGATATTGCTGGGATAGCCAGTTTTACCTTATATCTTATTTTGAAACAATTCAATTGAACAGGATATTTGTTTTATTTGAGACATACTATATTACAGTTTGATGATCCTATTTACACTAACATTCAGTTTCAGGTTTTTTTTTGTTTGTTTGTTTCTAAAAGAGGTCTTTTTCTTCATTAGTTAAAAAAATACAATATTGTGAAATTACTCATTACCCCAGTCTTCAGTGTCACATGATCCTTCAGAAATCATTCTAATATGCTGATTTGCCGCTCAAGACACGTTTCTTCTTATTATCAATGTTGAAACAGTTGTTCTGCTTAATAATTAGCAGAAATCATAATACATTTATTTCAATTGAGAGACGAGACAAGAGCGAAATTGTCCAAAGGCCTGCTGAGCTACAGAGATTCTTTGCTTTAGCAATGGACGGAGTGATTGTGAGCAGATGACTATTGAATGAAGTGAGGCAGTGCTGCCCCTGTCTGTCCTGAACAGCAACACTCTTCTTTCCTTCCTCTGCCTGCTGTACAGTACTTCCCACAGCAGCTGAGACAGTGGATATGTTCAGAATCGAGTCATAGCCTTTAGCTCACTACATAGTGTGTAGCAAACACTGAATGCTATATTGTAAAAAAAACAAAAAAAAAACAGTATGTTCAACTGTTCACATTATGCTACAATATATCCAAACAATAGCATCAGGATTAATATGTTGTTCTTCTGTCAATCAAAAGAAAAAAAAAATACACTGTGAACATTACATACTATAATGTGTTCCACTCCTGGTTCAGTGATGCAGATTTCATAATTAAAGCCAAATGCAACAGTAGTAGGAAATATTGATTTTAGTTGAAGACATATTGTTAAAACAAAAGAACGTGCCGCTTGAGTAACTACAGATTACAGTTCAGCTTGTTCATAATTAATTGGATATTGATTTCTCTAAAAAAACGACCATAAGCTCAAAAAAATATGTAAGTATTGACGTCTCAGTCACCATGGTGACGGTCTATATCTTTGAAAGTGACATTTACTTCAGATTTACTTAAAGATTTCTGCTTTGCTAGATATTGCTGGGATAGCCAGTTTTACCTTATATCTTATTTTGAAACAATTCAATTGAACAGGATATTTGTTTTATTTGAGACATACTATATTACAGTTTGATGATCCTATTTACACTAACATTCAGTTTCAGGTTTTTTTTTGTTTGTTTGTTTCTAAAAGAGGTCTTTTTCTTCATTAGTTAAAAAAATACAATATTGTGAAATTACTCATTACCCCAGTCTTCAGTGTCACATGATCCTTCAGAAATCATTCTAATATGCTGATTTGCCGCTCAAGACACGTTTCTTCTTATTATCAATGTTGAAACAGTTGTTCTGCTTAATAATTAGCAGAAATCATAATACATTTATTTCAGGATTCTTTGATGAATGGAAAGTTAAAAAGAACAGCATATGTTTAAATGGAAATCACTTGTAACATAAATACTGTCACTTTTGACCATATGACCTCACTGCACCAAATCAAAAGTTTAAGACCTCCATTAGGTCTGTTTCACTTCTAAAACCCAGAGCACACCATGTGATGTCTGCCACTGTTTCACCATCTGAGACAAATTTTGAGGATCAGTGAAAATCATAACAGGATTATGATATCAAACACTAACTGCAGTCCTTACAGACGAGTTCCTCATGCTCCCTGGACATGCGGATCTACAGTGGACATGGAAACGTGACCCAACACTTCACTGAAACTCACAGTACGTGACTCTTTGCTAAACACTGCTCCACCTGCCAAACACTGAGCATATCAGTGACACATGGAAATCTCACTAAGTATGTATTTGAAACCTGATTTTAGATAGACTTAATATGGATTTTTTTTGTCTAGAGGAATAAATATATTAAATAAATAGTTAAAAAAATAAAAATTATAATACTACAATTTGCTTAAAATGTACTCACCCTCAGGCCACCAAGATGTAGAAGATTTTGTTTCTTCATCAGAACAGATTTGGAGAAATGTAGCATTACATCACTTGCTCACCAATGGATCCTCTGCAGTGAATGGGTGCCGTCAGAATGACATGAGAGTCCAAACAGCTGATAAAAACATCACAGTAATCCACAAGTAATGTAAATAATCCACAAACTGCATATTTGTAATGGACAAACCTATCATTAAAATGCTTATAACCTCAAATTATTTCTTCCGGCTAAAATAGCGAGTCCTATATTCATAATATTGCTTCCTCCAGTTGTCTTGCCTGAATCAGGAGAGAAATCTGCACAGATGAAGCATTGTTTAGAAGCGAGAACAGTCCAAATCAGTTCTAAACAAATATGTCAGTGGATTTTGATGTGAAAAGACAACAAAGGATGGACTTTATCACTGGAAGAAGCAATATTATTGATTATGGACTCATGGATTATGGATATGGGTATTTTGGCCAGAAGCGACAGTTTAACGTTAAAACATCTTAATGATGGATTTGTTTCTTTCGCTTCACAAGATTGGTGGACTGAAGTCATGTGGATTACTGTGGATTATTGTGATGTTTTTATCAGCTGTTTGGACTCTCATTCTGACGGCACCCATTCACTGCAGAGGACCCATTGGTGAGCAAGTGATTTCAAACCTTTTGAAGAAACAAACTCATCTACATCTTGGATGGACTGAGGGGGAGAAAATTTCCAGCAAATTTTCATTTTTGTGAAAACTATTCCTTGAATTTATAAAAAAAATAATAAAAAAATAAATCCTGTGCAGATTCATTTCAGTTTTATCTTGCATTATCTGTCATTTCACTATTGTTTGCCAGTAATCACATGATGTCATTTAGGATTTTTAGGTTGTTGGCACACATCACTGTCTATGCCCCAGAACACAGACTTCAAAGACACACACATGCACAAAGACACATGTTTGTACATGAAACATGCGCAGCGTTTGTTAAGCATCAGTGAACAAAAGGGTGCCCATACAGCTGGTTATTAAGGTGTGTGTGCATGTGTGTCGGGCCCTGGTCTAATGCCATCTGGCTCTGGTGTTCTCTGGAGGCTGCCATAACCTTACTTCCCTTTCAGTCGGTC
>NW_015505720.1:318259-323295 GCF_001515645.1 Sinocyclocheilus grahami | reverse complement strand
TAATAATTATATTTTTTACATATATTTTATGTAAAATAATATTATTATAATATATGTATATATAATAACATTATATTTTTAATATTTTGTATATATATGTATATATATATATATATGCGCGCGCGTGTGTGTGTTCAGATATTTTAAAATGCAAAGCTGCATCTTCAGCAGCCACAAATATGGACAAAGTACACAACTCCATTACTTGAGTGAAAGTAGAGATACCGCTGGTCAAACATTACTCCATAACAAGTGACAGTAGTAAAGACTGATTTTTAATTAAGTAAAAGTACAGAAGTACATGTTTTTAAAAGTACTTAAGTACCAAAAGTAAAATTCATTTTTTATGTCAATGCATGTTTTATTATTTTTGTATGTAATACTTGCAATACCTTATGCCTCTAAAGCAACTTACAATACATTACGCGTATAAACTGACTAGCTTGTATATCTTTGGAATAAAGAGCTTTTAGAATGTTAAAAACATATAGTGATGAAACAAGCCAGTTAACCCCCCCCCCCCCCCAAAAAAAAAAAAAATATATATATTATATTATATATTCAGAATAACACCCCTACCCACCCCCACAAAAGCAGGATGGTAGTGATCTCACACAGCTCTGGCAGTGTGTGCACACATCTACGTTTAACCATTCATCAACGTTTGAACCAAGTGGACAGTGAAATTGCTGTAAATACAGACTGATAAAAAAAAATAATAATAATGAAATCAAACCTTTAAAACTCAGCAACATACCTGGAGCTGTAAAAAAAGATTTATTTGACATCAAAACAAACATTCAAAAATGCTGTCTAATTGCTCTCGCTGTACTTTGATGTCATGCACAGAACAGTCTATGAAGTGCTGCTTCAAGTCCAACACCTATTGTGCTTTGTTAGGAGATGCACAACAGTTCTTCTGTGGCTTTATAGGTAATATTTTCATTTACACAATTTTGCAAAATCAGACAATATTGTGTCAAATATATGCAATATTAACTTCTTATTATTGAATTGTTGTAAATAAATATCACGTTTGCAACTGGTCAGTGTTCAAAAAATGACTGTCTGGAAAAAATAAATAAAAATACAAATAAAGTCACGTTTTAGAGAGTGGGGGAAAAAAAATCACCCACTGATTTTCAAAGCTGCTACATAGTAATGACTTTCTACTTCGAGGACCTTGATAAATGTGGAGTGAAAAGTCTGATATTTGTCTTTCAAATGTCATGAAGTTTAAGTTTCCAGAAAAAAAAATACTAAAGTAAAGTACAGATACTCAAAAAGTATACTTAAGTACAGTACTCAAGTAAATGTACTTCGTTACTGTCCACCTCTGAGCAGCCATTACTCCAGTCCTCAGAGTCAAATGATCCTTTAAAAAATCATTCTATATATTGCACATTAAAATGTCTCTGTAATCCTTTAATTAAATTACAGTTACTTACTCTGCCTATGTCACACATCAGTCTCATGATTCAATCCCTATCCAGTCAATTCCTGATCAAAATTAAAAACCTTTGCCCCCACATTTCAAATCTATTTTCACTCAGAAATACAACAGATTGTGCAAGTAAAATGTTTTGAACAGAATATTTCTTCTAAGTTTGGTTATAATTTTGAGGTGATGCTTGTTTGCTTTCTAGGCATCCATAGTAAGTGTATTACACAATGTTTTGGTTTGTTACTTCCTTACAAGCTGAGCAACACATTGTCAGCAGGCCACAGATCGTGTTGTATTTATTCCGTTACTCAGGACTGCCCTTTCATGAACATATGAGTGTAGCATTTGGACCAATCAGACACACAACTTTTTGTTATATTTAACAAATAATATCTAACGCCCCCTCAAATAATATATGTATATATAATAACATTATATTTTTAATATTTTGTATATATATAGGAAATTAACGTTCTTAGAATTGACAAGACAGTTGACCCTGAGAGGTCAGCTGTCATGTCGCTACATGAGTCTGATTATGTCAATACATACACACAAAGACACATACCGTCAACAATAAACAGAAGTCGGACCACCTTGGCAGGGCATCATGCATTGTTTCTGTGCATGGCTATTGAGGCCGTTTCCACAGCGGCATTGTGGGACATCTGCTGGGCTGCAGAGAGCACCTGTTTCCACAGTAATATGGGCAGGGGCTCCATCACACTCATGTGCAGTTGTGGGATGTATTAGTTGCGGGCGATCATGTGCAGAGACAGCCTTCGCCCCTGGGTCTCACACTCTCAAATTCCTTATTAAAACAGTAATAGGAGAGGCTTGAACACAGCAGTGCTGTGTGTGTGCACATGCACGTGTTTAGTTGCTATAGGGTTTAATCTGGTATAGGATGTGTGTATTTAGTTGCTATAGGTTTGGTCTGCATTGGTGTGTATTGTCGTTGTTTAGTCTTGGTTGAGCGTAAGAGGGATGCATTGATTCTTTAAGGGTGATATAAGTTACTTTTTTTCCATGTTAGAATATTTCCTCCTATCTCAAATCAATATGCAACTACAAGGTAATAGACATATACATACATACATACATACATAATTAAAGTTCTTGTGTTGCTGTGGCGGTAACAAACCTCAGTACTCCATGCAGGGGACGATTTAGTTTCCTTCAGATGCCTGTGTCAGTAAACCGGATGTGTTGAGGCAGTTAGCTAAAAATATGTTTAGAAGATCCAGCTTAATCAGCATGGTCGCTCTTGACCTGAAAGAGAACAATAGCAGATGTGTCATAATTTTTATAATGTGCATGTGCCACAGAAATTAAACACTGAAGCTTTCAATAAATACCACTAACACTGACTACAACAAAGTGATGTGATCACAGCATCTTTTAACTCAATTAGTACTGTCATTTTCCCACCTGAACATATTTTGGTGACTGCATGTTTTAAAAAACAACCAGCATATACACAGCACTGTTTAAAATTTGGGGTTGGTATTGAAGTCTCTTATGCTCAACCAAGTCTTATCACATCCAGTGTGCTGAGCTGAGGCAGTGTTTCCAGAAGAGTTGAGGTTGTGACGGAAAACCAACTCCATATTAATGCCAGTGGTTTAGAAATAAAACATTCAACAAGCAACACACCTATCATGTTTAGGTATCCACCTTCTCATGGATTTCGAAGACATGTAAAGATGCACAAACTCCTACAGTTACCAATCATTTGAAATAAACACGTTTATATGCATTTGCATTAGTAATTCCAACTAATTCATCTCTTGGAATAATCTGGGCATTAATGGTTAAAGAACACACCTCTCTACTAACACCTTTACATCTAAAACATTATCCACTATGCCAGCAATCTAACGATGCACCTCATAAACTGCAAGGGCCACGTAAGCAACCATATCATCAGAGGAAAGGGAAAAATTACAGAACAAGACGACTTCACCCTGCTTTACAGGAGCAGCCGATGTTAGTGTGAATGAGGAGCAGAAAGCTGAGAGATCTTGCTATGTCCATCTGCTGTGACCTCCACCCACGGCAGGGATCGGGTTTTTAACACCGAGATCGGAATGGCCAGGTCGGGTTATACATAGGTTTGGGTAAAGTGCATGGCTGCGGGCCAGCAGCACCACACGTGGCAGTCGTAACTGAATGTACTTTTGAGAGATGCTACAATGTTAATAAGGTGCCAAGAAAAGACACAAGAGCAAAGAGCTTATAACTCTAACATTCAAACAGCTTATGACAAGCCACCGTATGCATGAGTCCACTGATGCTGAGTGAGTGGAGATGAGCGCGCATCTGCAATTCATTCTCGACAGCCTCACGTGAGGGGTGGTGGAAAAGGCAGCTAAGCAAGCAGTGAGAGCATCAAAATATTGAGAAAATCTCAACATTATGCAAATGAAAAAAAAAAAAAGACAAAAAACTAAATTCTAAGTGGCAGCCAACAACATTTTGATGCTCTCATTTTTGTTGGCAAAAAAAAGAAAAAAAAAAAAAACACACACACACACTACTACTACTACACTAAAATACAATTTAAAAAAAAAAATTACAAAATGTTGATATTTCCAAACCATATAATGAATATTGAGATCTGTTTAACATTCTAATGTATTGCTACATTGTTAGTGTTTTTATAAATTAACTTAAATAATAAAAAATAAGAACAAATGACCATGCACAATTAAATATCAGTCCATATACTGTAAATAATATAGTAATATATATTTAAACTGAACTTATTGTCATATAATGGAAGGAAGCAAGTAAAGGAAAAATAAATATTAAAAAAGTATTTGTATTTATTTATTATTATTATTGGTGTTGTAATATATTTTAGGATATGCAACAGTCATTATTATTATTATTATTATTATTATTATTATTATTATTATATTAATATAATACTCCAGCTCATTTATATATTTTTTTATAAAACAGTATTATTATTATTATTGATGCTGTAATAGTTGTAATGATGATGTTGTAATACAATATATATAAAAACTTTGAATGGAATTTGAGTTGACCTAAACATTTGCAAATATTTTAATGGTTTAAATGTTACTCAAGCCATTCTACTCTTGTTCAGTATTTTCTATTTTATTGACTCCAAGTTGAAAGTAAATAAACTGTCTAAAATAAAAATCCAAAATTTCATGATCACGACAGGCCTAATTTAGTGGTTACACTATTATAATTTAAATAACTTAGCAATCTTTTTTTTTCTCCCACCAACTGATTTCCCATGTTACCATTCTTTGAGCATTTTACCTGATGAGCAGGAACAATACAGTAATTGTTGACAATAATGCTGTTTTTTTTTTTTTTTTAAATATACAGTAGAAACTATGCAAATAACTATGTAATATCATATGATAACTAATATGATAACAACTGTGCACACCTTGTGTGGATTTGTGCCAGTATTCTGAACTTACTAATTTCTTACCATTTTCACTTGGATGATAAAATGAGAGAGAGAGAGAGAGAGAGAGAGAGAGAGAGAGAGAGAGAGAGAGAGAGAGAGAGAGAGAGAGAGAGAGATTATACAGACAGAATGTGA
>NW_015505720.1:284540-317173 GCF_001515645.1 Sinocyclocheilus grahami | reverse complement strand
GAGAGAGAGAGAGAGAGAGAGAGAGAGAGAGAGAGAGAGAGACTTCATACAGATCCTATGAGACTGGAGTCATATTATATGTTCTCATTATGACCACAGATTGGCAAGGGTGTAGGCATGAACAGAAGCTTGTCGTTTCATTCCTGGCTCAACTTTCAAGTACAGAGATACCAAAAAGGCAAGTTAAGGGTCAGAAGAAATGAAATATCATGGCCGGGAGCCCCCACCTTCTTTCCACTGTAATGTGTAAAGGACACAGGAGCTTTGTGCTACGACAGGGTGTGGAGGCCAGACCAGTTCTCACTCTTTATGTTGGAACTGCATCTCTGATTTCCCAGCTCTCCAACCTGAGTAGAAACATGTTATGTTTGGAGAAGAGCCACCTACCAAGCCAATAAACCAAATTAAGCTTTAGGGCAAGTGTGTGTGTGTAAGTAAATGCTGAAGTATGTATCATAGGTATTTATTGGCATAGAGAAAGATTAGTATTAAAATGAGTTCAACACTTAAAATTTCTCTTTCTTAATCTCAGTCGCTTCTGAATTGGTGTCTCGTGGGAAAGCAGTAGTGTATCTAGATGACTGACAGAGTTTCTCTCACTTTTTTTCAATCATTGCCGGGTCTTGCAGTGGATCTGGTATGGCAGCTGTGTGGAGATTTAGCCATCATCATTTAGCAAGTCAGAGAAGTCATCGAAATGATTCCTCAAGAGAGAAGAGGAAGGAGGCAGAGAGAGTGGGAAGACACAGAAGCTGAATTTGATACGTGCTCATCAGCTGCAGTTGCTCAGAGATGGTGGATCTCCGACAGCACAATGTCTTCCAAACGAGTGCCAAGGAACATTGTATTCTCACTGAGCTACATTACTGAGCCCTCTCCTTCTGTCCATCTTTCCTTTCCTGTCTTTTTGTCGAGAATGGCTTTAAACTGCAAAGGCAAGCATTAAAAGGGAGAAATTTTCAGGAAAATCTTATTTTGAGTGTTATTTACTCAGTACACAAACCTAAACAATAAGACGGCATTCAGATTAGGTTTGTCATGAAGATTTATCTAATTATTGTGCACTTCCAGTCACATGTTGCCATCTAAATAATGGAGGCAACTGTATAAAAATAAATAAATAAATAAATAAGACATTGATTTTGTAATAAATATTAGAAATATTTGCAATAGCAAATATTATTGCTATAATATTCAAGTTAATTTATATATTTTAATAAAATAAACTATAAAAATAAATATAAAAAATGTATTAAGTCAATTTGATTATATGAATATACAGTGGGGAAAAAAAGTATTTAGTCAGCCACCAATTGTGCAAGTTCTCCCACTTAAAAAGATGAGAGAGGCCTGTAATTTAGGTTCATTTATATTTTATATAACTATTATTATTATCATTGTTATGTTGTTGTTGTAATAAATATTAGCAACATTTTCAATAGTATTTTTTTTAGAATATCAATTATACAAAATTCACTATATTATTAATTAGTATGAATTATATGTAAATTATATTTTAATATTTAAAATATTATTCATGTCATTCCACCTTTGTTCAATATTTCCATGCAAAGCCTTAATGGAAATGTTATTGTGTAATTCCAAGTTCAAAGTAAATAAACGTATTAAAGTGGATGAAGCTAAAACTGTATGATAAAATAACAAATACTTGTCAGGCAAAATTCATGACAGGATCATAACATGCCTAATTTAATGCAACATTACACTTTTATCTAAAAAAACAACAACAAAAAAACACTTATTTTTTTTCCCACCAACTATGATTAGTTCTCATGTCACCAGCATTACTAAAAGAGCATGCATAAAAAAATAAAAAATAAAAATTACTCAGTACAGCATTTTTTTTTGCCCTCCCTCTAGGTCCAATCATTCATTTTCTAACTCATCCTTTGATCATTTTCCCGATACTGAAGGCCGTTATTTTTTCATCTCCGCCCCACTCGGCTCGATGTTGACCGCAGAGGGAATACGAGGCAGGGACGGATCGTCAGAAGGCATTCCAAATCAATTTGTCAGGTCAGTCGCTGAGGGCCTGATTGCAGTTTGTTCGATGAAAAAGCAGGAATGCTCAGGTGACTGACGTGGCAGCTGCGACCGTTTCACAGGGGGGATTTGGGAGAGCATCCCAGCACTGGGCAGCCATTCCCATCCGGAACGCTGGCCCCATACCAGCCATCCATCAGCAGGGATTTCAACTCCTACTCACTTGGACCCATACAGGATGTGCAGCCCGAATACATCGGCTCTGTATCGGAATACCTCTGCCAGTGCGCTTATCGGCCAAAAGCACAGCTTCTTCGCAGTTAAACACCAAAGGAAGCAAGATGTTCTAATGATTTCCACTCTTTAGGGTAGTTCACACTGTATTCGTGGTTCTCTGGAGATCACAACAGTTCTTGATGCTACATTACTGGATCATCACAGGGCGTTTGGACACTTTTGACTTAACGTGTTTAAGAGAATGTCCAGAGTGAGCAGAAGCTACTTTGAAAAAGCCAAATATAGTGATTTGTTTGATTTGCTTAATATTTAAATAATTACCATACCTCCCATTTGTGTGATTTCAGTGTCAGTTTTAAAACATGGAAACTAGACAATTAGAAGGTGTGTCCAAACTTTGGGTAACCCGGGTGTTTGTAACAAAAAAATAAATAAACGGCAAGGGGTTTGTGAATTAATAATGATAAACTAATACATTTTTAATAATAAATTAATAAACTAAATCAGTTTAAAAGAAACAATCAAAAGTAAAACACTTACTAAAAAAATATCTTAAGATCTTATTTCAATCTTATTTATTAATAAGTTTACCTATATGCTACCTGCAATCTTGCTGTAATCCGGTATGTTTATTTACGTATTTATTTTAACTGATGTTCGTAAACATGCATTAAATTAACTATGAAATAAACAACTAAATAAACAGAGTACCATAAACATATGAATGTGGTGTTAAATTATTTAAACATTAACTTAAAAAATACTTGAAGCAAATGTTTTAGGTCGAAGTGGTTCAGGTGACAAAAAAGATTTGGGAATCCTTGTCTAAAGAATCAAATTTAAAAGGTTCGCCTGCAGAATCACAATGTCAAACCCTTGGGGAAGTAAAGAGTGAATCTGAAGAGGAAAGGATGGCTCCACAACAGCCCATGCTTTTGGTCAGATTAAACACATGAAGCATGCCAGTTTGCCAGTGGTGGTGATCACACAGAATTCTTCTGTGGATAGAGAGGCCTTTTCATAACCCGGATCAATACTTCTTTCAAAAGAAGCAAAGAAAGCAGAACATTGCCATATGGCTACAATTAATGTGAACGAACCGCAGAAATGCAGTTTTCAATCAGCTTTGATATAAATAAACTAATACACAACTCCATTTGTCAAGAAACACATACCGAAAAAAGGTGGTGTTCCATTTCAGTTCCTCTCCCCCGAAACGTTTCCCAGCAGAGACGTTTATTTCCATTGATCTGGGAATATTTAATAAGAATTTATATTACAAAAAGACATATTTCAAGATGTTTTCCTTCAGAATAAATATAGCGTTTTGCATGCAAGGGACAGACTATAAAACAGGCCTGGCCTGGTCTGATCTAACTCAGAATGGACCTCTAAATGGAAAATACACATGCTTGAAGCTAACACAGCTAAAATGGGAACTCAACATCTCTACAATATAAATGTTCACCTTTTTTTCTGCCTCTTGTTTCTGTAGTACAAATGACAGGTTTAGTTCTGTGTAATATCTTTGCACATGTAGATTTCAGCAAAGTTTTCTGCATAATTTTACAAAGGAAAAAAGGCACCAAAAAGACAACAGATTGCATTCAGTAAGAGCACTGAATTACTAAAAATGAATTATGTTCACAAATTTTTAAAGAAAGCTTCTTTTACTGTGACATGTTTTAACCTGTGACTCAGAAGGTCTAAGTGTGATTAACGAAATGACCTCAAAGCCTGAGAGAGTTCAGGAGAGAAAGATGCATCAGAGTTTCTTGCTCCATTTAATCAAGTGAAATCAAGGCCCTGTATCTGTCATCATCTTCAAAAGCACATCAGTCTCATGCTCTCTGAAGCTCAGGTCGAAACACTCCCAGGGTTCGGTTTCAAACTAAAAACTCGGTGTCCTCTGGAAACATCTTCAGGTGTTATCCATCTCTGTAGAGGAAGATGATTACAAAGATTTAGATTCTGATGAATTTATGATCTCCGATGGTTACAGGTGCAAGAGAGGCAGTCTTTCAAAAACAACAACAACTGGACGTAAAAACACCGGGCAGTACAAAAATAAAGACAAATATTATGAAATATGAGATCAAGTCGTGTATACTGTCTAAAAGCAACATCACAGTTCAGACGGAGGTTCGTTTGGCACAAATGTGAGGGAGCAATAGTGAAAGACGAAGAGAAAAGTCACGTAAGAACAGGCATACAAACATATAACACTGTGATCGAGTGATCAATCTGTGACCAAGATAATGACCACCTACTGTATCATGCTGACAACAAATCCGCACGGTGAAAATAGACTAATAAAAAATACGAACAGTCCTGCGCCAATTTATATAGTCACAAGTCCAAGATTCATTGAGAAAATAATTTACTGAAGATTTTCATATAAAATGACAACAAAGTACAAAAATACACACACACACACACACACACACAAAGGAAAAAGTCAACTGTATATATGATATACATATGCATATATGCACAACTGATTCAAGGCACTGATTGGAGACACCAGAAAATTAGACTAACTACATAGTATGCAACACACTTGAAAATAATCATAACTTTCAGTTTTGTTTTTAAGACATTTTAAGACTAAGTAAAGAAAATTTAATTATCTAATTGAAGGGAACAAAATAAGTCAAATACATTCTCTAAATGTAAATGTCTAGGAGCAGAAAATGATCATCAGAATTTGTATTCTCAACAGTTTGAAAATAAAACTTTCAACAGACCTCCATTCATTTTTAATTCATTTTACAGAAAAAAAAAGTTTAACGAGTATGGAAATAACTTTTACTGTTCTGTCTGATTTCATTGCGGGGGAAAAAAAATCAACTATATATATAAGTAGCAGGCATTGTAAGCGATCACTCGCAGGCCGTCCGACTAGCTGTTGGTACTGTAATTCTGCACGATTTACTCATGCACTCTGAAACCGCACTTGCCTCTAGAGTTCCGTCACGCCTGTTTACATCAGAGGGCTCTGATGTCATTACAGAAGGCCCGAGCCTTTGATAGCGCTTCCTCTCAATTTTAGATGCAGCTCCAGTGGGTTTCTAGAACTGATATACGACAAATAAAACAATATGAATGTCAAATTCGGTTAATGTGTAAAAAAAAAAAAAAAAACTATATGAATGTCAAATTAAGTTAACGTTTTTAAAAAAAACAACTGCATTAAAAGAGTTTAAATAATCACATGCATTAACTTTATTTTATCTTATGACTTGAAAAGTGAAATATACTGACTCTTAAACGAACACTGCTTTAGTATTAATAAATCACATTACGGCTTGATGCAAGACAGGTTTCTGCTCAGTATCATTTATTTAAGATTGGGAAAATACTATTATCTCAGTATACGATATTAAGAAAGTTTGGTTTACGTATCACAGAAAGCACAACATTGTAGCTTTCAGCAGAATTCCGCATCGCTCTTATCGGCAGTCAAAACATTATTCTGTAATGCACATAAATCCGTCACACAGAACAGATAAATGCTGCAATATTGGCTTGGCTAATTTATTTATTGAGACGCTTTCATAGAAAAAAAGCAATGAAACAGCGAAACACTGTCTTTTTCTTTGAGTGCAAGAACTAGATTATATGATAGATGTGAGTCTGGGGATGACTGCTGTATCCAGTCAATTACAGAGCGCCACTTTCCCGAGTCCTCTTCAAACACGGTGTCGGATGACAATTTCATTAGCTAAGATTAGAGGAGGATGTGGGAAATTACAGAACATTATTGCACTTTACTGCCTGGAAGATCCACCTTGTCATAGACAGCCTGACAAGACCTGACAGATGTATTAAGATGTGTGAGACTCAGGCAGAATCTTAAAGACTTTAGCTCAGCTGGGTGCTTGGAAGGCCATGTGCGTGAAGGAAGAGCGTTATTGAGTTTTTGCTTCTTTTCCCCTGAATGCTCCTCATACACAATGGCTATGCGCTTCATCCACAATTTGCTAGTCTGCGTGAAAAATCAAAGCGTGTGAAAAACAATCACTCCAAAGCCGGAGGGCACGACGATCATCACCAGCATGTGTCATTTTTTTGATCTACAGTTTTTCCAAAAGCTCTTAAACGGCTGCTGAAAGTTTAATGGAGGTGATAACCAGTTCTGGCTTGGAATCCTCTCACGGACTGATTTGTGGGCACTGGCTCTCGGGCAGGAATAGCTAATGCACAGCGGCAGCCATTTCTGTGCACGAGCAGCAAGTTTAATGAGGAAAATAAAAGCAGATCAGCAGCAGATGCTCTTGGTCAAAAGCCTGAAAACCACAGCTCTTTTTCCTTCCCTCCTCTTTCAAAGAAATGTACATTTGGCGTTGCTGTCAACGGCCTTGAGATGCCGAAACAGGATTTGTAGAGCACTTAAGACTGATATTTAGTGGGTCTCAGGCAGGACAGAACTGGAGCCACACTGGCCCTAAGGATGAAGAATACACAAGGAAAACAAACTTTAATGCCATCTTGATGGCTCAGGGAAGTTAATGAAGAACTTCTTAATTAGGGCTTAATTTCTGTTTCACTTTAGAAAGCAGAGGATTGTCTTCTACTGATGTCCCATTTACTCGAAACAAATTCTTCAGTGACTGTGTTTCAATGCACAAGAATACTTTGATATATATAAGCACATTAAAAATCACGAAAAAAAACATGTATGACTTTCTTTTTATGGAACACAAAAGAACATTTGGGAGAAGAAAAAAGAAGAAGCTTTTTGTGCTTACAAAAAGTAAGTTAAGAGCTTTTTAAATTAGGACTTCCTCTGTAGAAGACAGATGATGTGAGAAAAAAAAAATCTACAGCAGGGGTTCTCAAAGTCTACATTCAAAGGTCCAAATCTGAGTTTTCATCAGTGTCAAAGGTCCGGACCAGAATAATTGGTTATTAGAAAACTTGTTTTTAAAAAACATGCATAACAAATAAACACTCATTAAAAATATAAAAAATAATAAAGTGCCCTTTGCATTCAAAATACATTAAAAACAACTGCAAAAGTGGCAAAACAATTAATTTAAGTGTCAGCAATAGAGGTCTACTAACATGGGTTTTTCTCTGGCCGATATTTAGAAATCAGGGCAGCTGATGGCTGATATATGATGGTGATTTTTTGGCCGATATTCTTTTTTCCCCCTTCATCTCATGAAAGGGAGTTTGAGTAAATTATTATTGCAGGGTACAAGATAGTAGTAGCTAGTAGTAGTAGTAGTAGCCTAATTCATAGTAGCTAATAATACATGGCTCAAAACTTAAGCTCCTTCTCAAAACAGTTCTGAAGCATGCTTTTTGTTTATGTTTTTAGACAAACACCAGTGTTTCCCACAGACTTGCAAGTGCAAATTAATTCTCTGCGAGCGGGAGATATAGCTGTTTCCCCGGTGACGGCTGTACTCAAAGTAGCGCTGCTCACAAACGCTACTTTATCAGGCATTACAGGAAAGAAGAAATGAAAATGACATTGAAGTTTTTCTGAAGGCGGTCAGTTCTTTTCAAACATACATTCATATAAAAACACCCGCGCTGCATTTTTAATTTTGAAATGTGCAAGTGCTCATGTTTCAACGAAGTAACGTTAAGCCTCTTGGAAAATCTAGCTATTTGTGCCAGTCAGTTTTGATATAGTGATGGGCCGCCACAGATAACTCAACGTATGGGAAACACTTGAACACTGCTATAAGTCAAATGGCCGCCATAATCTAAGTAATAAAAAAAAACTCTATGTCAAACTCTCACTGGATGTCATGACAACATCGTCACGCAGGAAAACTTTAAATATCTCGCCTTCGCTTTCATTTCGGACCATCTCCAAAAAGACATTTAAAAAAACTAAACAAATGATTTACAAGTTTAACAGTTTATCAAAGTAGGAAATCCGAGTGTGTGTTGAAGGAAAATTTTGACGGCTGAAAATTATGAGACTGGGCCAAAATTTATAATGCTGTAAAATCGTACTAAAGAAACATTTGCATGCTGAGGTATGGATAACATTTTGAAAGCCTAAGAATATGAAATGTCCTCACATTGGAGTCAAGCTCATTCAATGCAGGTTCATTTCCTCTAATAAAACTTCTTTCAGGCATCATGCTTTCATGTATGATCTTAAAGGGATTGTTCAGCCAAACATGACAAATATGTCATCATTTGCTCACCCTCATTCCAAATATATATGGCTTTCTTTCTTCTGTGTAACAAAACATAAAAAAATTAATTTCTTGAAGAATGTCTCAAGTGTTTTCAAAGGGTATCAAGCTAAGATAATCAATGGGGTCTAATGTTGTTTGAAGAAAGAATAAGGAAGAAAGAAGAAAGTCATACAGGTTTGAAACAACATGAGGATGAGTAAGTTAAATCGAATAATAGCAAACTTTGTTTGTATAGCACCTTTCATAAAAGAAATGCTGCTTCAAATGATTTACAGTGAAAAAGCACTAAGTATATAACAAAGTAAAAAGATTTAGAT
Organism: Sinocyclocheilus grahami; assembly: GCF_001515645.1. Taxonomy (NCBI): domain Eukaryota; kingdom Metazoa; phylum Chordata; class Actinopteri; order Cypriniformes; family Cyprinidae; genus Sinocyclocheilus; species Sinocyclocheilus grahami. Next base: position 308,448 of record NW_015505720.1, on the reverse strand, counting down.
TTAAAAGCATAGATTAGCCTGGACATTATTTAATATAACTCCGATTGTATTCGTCTGAAAGAAGAATGTCATATACACCTAGAATGGCTTGAGGGTGAGTAAATCATGGGGTAATTTTCATTTTTGGGTGAACTATTCCCTTTAAATTTGGCCTACTTTATAATAATAAAAGAAGATCAAATTAATACACGTACAATGCATAAAACATAGAAATTAAAAATGAATAAATTAAAAATTAAAACAAAAAAAGTATAAAAAATATAAATAAAAGATAAAGAATTTATATTGGGGTATGGACTATCCCTTTAAGGAAGAAAAAAATCAATGTCCCTTTAAATACTTCATAAATAAGTACTTTCGTGTAGTTATAGAAAAGGACCATAGCGTTCTTCAGACAACACTTGATATCATAACCTGAAAAGTTCACGGGTCAAATTACAGACAATGGCGAGCTTTCTTTGTGGACATTATCTTGCTTTCTTTGTGCTGCGGTAACCCAAGTAAGACGACTTAACGACAAAAAAGCCTGGACTGAAGTGTCCCTTTAATCACCATAGACGTTTTAATGGCAGTCTTATGGCGAGTGACCACCACAGTCCAGAGTAAAGTACACGTCTGCGCTCAGCGACCTGACATCTATAGGACCCTTTGCTACAACTGAGAATACTGGTTTTATTTCAGAAAAGAGAAATTACAAAAGGTGGGGAAAATGGCAAAAAAATATCCGCTACAGCCAACAACGCCAGAACTCCCAGAAGTGCTTTACATGCGTAATATGAATTAATCATTTCTCACGCGCACAGAAAAAAAACACCTAGAGATAAGATTTTTTTCAGCCCTGGAGTCTTGGATAAAATTCTGAAATGAACACGAAAAAATGTTTCTTCATGTCGTGATGTTTGCCAAGACGTTTGATGAGGAATGCTTTGACAGATGTGCTGCGCTCATTTTTGAGACTAGACTGAGCTATTCTTCCATTTCTGTTAACCATTTTTCAACGTAGGCCACATATCTCTTTTCTCCTCGTCTGTGCGAGTCGGTTGCATCTGGTTCCTTCACAGTTTGTTGCTAGCATTGAACACGGAAGACAGAGAGGGCCAGGTGCTTTTAACAAGACTCTTTACGCTCTCGCGGTTCTTTATTGGGTTAACATTGAAACACTGTGGAAACTCAATCTTAGTATCAAAAGCAATTGCTTTGCACAATGCAGAATCTTATATAAAGTCCAATTGATTATCACTGGTGTCTTTAAGGAAAAACCGAAGTTGCGTTTGTTCTAGCGCCACAAAGACTGTCGTCTTTAAAACGACCCGCTTGGGTTGAGGGAAGGGCTCTCCTTGGAAATGCTGACCCTAAAAATCTCCAGTGATGTGAAACCAACAGAAGATTTACGGGTGTTTAAGCTTGTTACAAGAGATTTATAGAAAGAAGAATGTCATATACACCTAGAATGGCTTGAGGGTGAGTAAATCATGGGGTAATTTTCATTTTTGGGTGAACTATTCCCTTTAAATTTGGCCTACTTTATAATAATAAAAGAAGATCAAATTAATACACGTACAATGCATAAAACATAGAAATTAAAAATGAATAAATTAAAAATTAAAACAAAAAAAGTATAAAAAATATAAATAAAAGATAAAGAATTTATATTGGGGTATGGACTATCCCTTTAAGGAAGAAAAAAATCAATGTCCCTTTAAATACTTCATAAATAAGTACTTTCGTGTAGTTATAGAAAAGGACCATAGCGTTCTTCAGACAACACTTGATATCATAACCTGAAAAGTTCACGGGTCAAATTACAGACAATGGCGAGCTTTCTTTGTGGACATTATCTTGCTTTCTTTGTGCTGCGGTAACCCAAGTAAGACGACTTAACGACAAAAAAGCCTGGACTGAAGTGTCCCTTTAATCACCATAGACGTTTTAATGGCAGTCTTATGGCGAGTGACCACCACAGTCCAGAGTAAAGTACACGTCTGCGCTCAGCGACCTGACATCTATAGGACCCTTTGCTACAACTGAGAATACTGGTTTTATTTCAGAAAAGAGAAATTACAAAAGGTGGGGAAAATGGCAAAAAAATATCCGCTACAGCCAACAACGCCAGAACTCCCAGAAGTGCTTTACATGCGTAATATGAATTAATCATTTCTCACGCGCACAGAAAAAAAACACCTAGAGATAAGATTTTTTTCAGCTCTGGAGTCTTGGATAAAATTCTGAAATGAACACGAAAAAATGTTTCTTCATGTCGTGATGTTTGCCAAGACGTTTGATGAGGAATGCTTTGACAGATGTGCTGCGCTCATTTTTGAGACTAGACTGAGCTATTCTTCCATTTCTGTTAACCATTTTTCAACGTAGGCCACATATCTCTTTTCTCCTCGTCTGTGCGAGTCGGTTGCATCTGGTTCCTTCACAGTTTGTTGCTAGCATTGAACACGGAAGACAGAGAGGGCCAGGTGCTTTTAACAAGACTCTTTACGCTCTCGCGGTTCTTTATTGGGTTAACATTGAAACACTGTGGAAACTCAATCTTAGTATCAAAAGCAATTGCTTTGCACAATGCAGAATCTTATATAAAGTCCAATTGATTATCACTGTTTTCTCCTCGTCTGTGCGAGTCGGTTGCATCTGGTTCCTTCACAGTTTGTTGCTAGCATTGAACACGGAAGACAGAGAGGGCCAGGTGCTTTTAACAAGACCCTTTACGCTCTCGCGGTTCTTTATTGGGTTAACATTGAAACACTGTGGAAACTCAATCTTAGTATCAAAAGCAATTGTTTTGCACAATGCAGAATCTTATATAAAGTCCAATTGATTATCACTGGTGTCTTTAAGGAAAAACCGAAGTTGCGTTTGTTCTAGCGCCACAAAGACTGTCGTCTTTAAAACGACCCGCTTGGGTTGAGGGAAGGGCTCTCCTTGGAAATGCTGACCCTAAAAATCTCCAGTGATGTGAAACCGACAGAAGATTTACGGGTGTTTTAAGCTTGTTACAAGAGATTTATATTTACAATAAAAAGAACAACAATCTGCAGACGACATTAGCGAGGGAGCAGGGGAAGAGTGCTAAGCTAGCAGACAAGATGGTTAAATGTGGGCGTCTGTATTGTTTTTAAATAAATAATAACCAGCGATCATAAAATGTCTTGTAACATGGACAGAAAGTAAACACAGAAACAATGTAGGACAAACATTACCTCATTTCCTCATGTTCTCTTTCTATCTTTTGCAGATATTTCAGAATAACTGAAATATGTGGTCATCAACTGACCGCAAGAATGTTGCTTTGAAAAAAATCTGGTCTTCATGGCGTCTCAGAATTCGTTCTCAAAGATGATGTCGTCAGCACCTGATTAAGATGGATGTCATAGAGCGACAAGGATACGGAGAGGCCAAGTGGAGATAGAGAGAGAGAGGAAACAAGAGAAGCATTTGGCTCTGGTATGTGAAGCAGCACGTCTTCATTCCCTGCAGTCAACGTGAACGATATTCTTCCATTCTCCACGCTCTCGGGCCTGCTGACCCTGGAGGTTGGTCCTCAAGGGCTGGCCCCTCGCCACGGTCGCTGGCTGCGCAGCTCCTAAGCAGGCTTGACCATGGATAGTCACACACAAGTGCAGTCAAGCTCTGGGCAGCGGGATTTGGGATGTGACAGCGTAATCAATTTCCATGATTCATGGTGACCCAGCAGAGGAGACAGAGTTCTGAAGCGGTGTGACGAGGTTCCTGCTTCTGTCTCTGCTGCCTGCTACAGAAACTCTTTGTAAAGCCACATTGACTCTAAAAATATTGCCTATACATGATTGTAGAGTAAAACTGAATACTATTTTGAAACAGTAGGCCACAATAATCTGTATGTTATGAAGATAGTACTAGGGTTAAGTGTTGTTTGGATGAAATTGAATGTACTTATACAGTACATAGTAGCCATAGAACTACATTATGATAAAAGAAACTTAAAAAAACAAAACAAAAAATGTATTAGTTATACATCCTTGTATAATATATTCCATCATCATCACACACACACACACACACACACACACATTTCCAAAGAACTGGAATATGCGATCTACATAAGCTTTTTTTTTTAATTAAAACAATAAATTATTTATATACTATTGTTTTAACAAAATATAGTTAATAAAAGATATACAAAAAATACTAATAATGTATTAATAACAACACAGGTACTTTTTATCTAATTTAAATTAAATTAAGAAATTAACAAAACTGATCACTGGTGTCACAGGTCAACAGCTTTAATTTTAGAGCCAGAACTATGTGTTTTACAATTAACATGTATCATATTTCAAATTCTTAAGCTGTAATTGATGTACATATACAAGTAAATACTACTAGATAATGGAAAAAATAATTATATTTGAAATCACACCCATAATTAAAAAAAAAAAAAACCTTCACCCATTCATCCTGTGATAAACAGTAACACGTGAGTGTAATCACTATCTAAGGGTCAGAGGTCACGGCCAGATTCACTCTCCTTCTGAGAAAATGATGGTTATTACCACTCAGAAACACTAGAGGTTGACATCCACCCCACTCTCATTACACACCCATCCACTCATCAATATTACAAGCATTTCTGTGACGTGGGTGCAGCAGGTGTACCGCAATGCTGTGTTTGTGTGTGTGTTGACAGGCTGTGATGTATATTATAGTCTGTATCAGCTGTATTTAGTCAACAGTCAGTCCAGCCCAACTGGTTGTTTAACATCGAGTAACTAAGGGCCAGTCTGCCAAAAACACACAACTGCTTATAGGAGAACCTATTACATTTCGCTTAACAATGTCAATGCGGTCTTACACTAATGTACTGCATATTCTGTATATAGTAATTACAAACAATGGCCTCCAAACACAATCTCACACAGACTGTGTCTAATTGTCTGGATTTGTTATGAAGCCAGTTTGTAACGGGCAACAGGTGAATTTCACAGGCATTTCCTGAGAGGAAGAGCGAACTTCTCTAGACAAATATAGACCTCTGACAGACTCTATGAGGCATTTGAATAGTTTGAGTTCTAATAATGACTCTCTCTTTGATCTGAATCCCATATACTTCTATAATTCATCTTCTGTTGGTCAATTATTACTTTTAAACTCATTCTATTTATATGTTAATAGCTTCACCTGCACAATAAATGCCACATCAATAAATTCCTCCAAAACAACAATGAAGTCCACACTTTTATGATAAAACAATAATAAATAAATATTTTATCAACAAGAACAACAAACATTTATCCTCGATGCAAAAAAAAAAAATGCTGTTTAGAAGCAGATGGTGTAGGGATTTTGGAGGGATGATTATTTCCTACCCTATTTATTGAATCAAAATTTGTTAATACTTTACTATATTTAAGGGTGGATAATTTTATCAGTTGTTTATTGCAACCATACATAACTACAATAACTTTGTATAGTGCTCTTAAGAAAGTTTATAGCATGCTTTGTGAAAATGTAACTATACTGAATGACATTCTTCGTGGCTAGTTTTTGCGCATTTCATTCTGTAACCTACTTGTTCTACAGATCTGTGTGTACTAGTGTTATGTGCTACTGTTTTTGACAGCGTTGATAACATTTATGACAGATAATATCATGATAATTTTTGCAGTCCATGGGCTCTTTTGGTTGCTTTCAGTTTAAGTGCCTGGGATGCAGTGTTGCCAGATATTGATACAAAAAGGAAAAGAAAAAAAACCCTAAAAATAATTAAGAAATAAACCAAACTTATTTCCAATCTTTTGCAAATAAGACGAGATAAAGATATCGCTGACTCTAAACTGCAACTTCCTACTTTATTAACTTTCTAAAGTGTTAAATTAAGTGGAAAAGACAAGTCCAAAACCGCTTATTGGATCTGGCAACACGGAGGCTGCGGCTGCACCCGCGCCCTCACTCACAACTCTCTCAAGCCTCGTTCACTCCGTCAGTGTCTCGCAGCGATCACTTTCATGCCAGGGACGCTAAACATTCTTGCAAACTGTCTAAACTGAATTATACATGTCATGCAGGCATTCATTAGGAGTTTAACAGCAAATTAGTCATTCAAAGAACAATTTTTATTTTTGAACATGAAAAATGTACCGAGGTCCGGATCTCGGTGGCCTCATAGCTGGTTACGGGCCTGCCAACAAGGGCTAAAAGGTCATGCTAACCAATCAATCATTCACATCTTGATTTTGACTTGGAGAAGACCATTTCAACTCAGCAAAAATTAACAAGGAACTGGATTTGATACATGGACATGCAGCTGGACTCTCCAAACTCACAGGTCCAACTACGGTTGCGATGCAACAAGGAAATCGTGAGAAATATGAAGTTGGAATTTTATTGCTTCACTTCAGCCAGATAACAAGAACACTCAGTATTTGAACTCTCTCACTTTCTGCTCAAGCTTTTCTCTCTCTCGTTTCCCTCTCTCTCTCTCTCAGCTTCTGATTATAAGACAAGCAAAAACAATGTTTTTCAGCCATGTAGTAAATCTCGCTGGCGGTCACGCTCTTTGATTTCTTTGCCCTCCCCTCTCCCATTTCAACGCTGAATGAACCTGTACAGCACATGAACGTTTTCACGAAAAAGCTGAGCATTTTGGAAACCGTTTCACCCCAGTTGCAAGCAAAGTCAGTAACATTAGTAGTGCTAGTCGGAAGGGAACCCCCAGCGTTCTTCATTTTGGAGTCTGTGTGGGCCAAATTTTACCGTCCATGCTGTGCTGAAATTATTTGCTGGCCTCTAACCAGAATCTCTCACATTACCACATGCTTAAGCCAGAGCCAGCTGTGTCAGAGGATTCAGGAAAATCACCTCAGCCCCTGAACATTTATTTACATTCTTACTTTTCTGTAAACTTGCCACATTGTAATCACCAAACAGTTAAAATGAATGCTTTAAAGAACTTGAAGTCCTTTCACAAAGAGCAGAAAATGCTTACCTGGTCATATTCCAAAAGTAACATTTCACACAAGATCTTCCAACTAGCATCTTGGGTAGTTGAAATGTGGAATGATGGTTTTATTTGCATTGGATATGGATTTGATCCAATAAGACGCCAATATTCTTGACATTTCAGATAGATTGGTGTGTACCGAATGACATGCTTTACACTTGGCACTGAATCCAACCCTTATTTGCCCCCTGAACCGCAACCATGAAGGGTAATTTTCATTTTTGGGTGAACTATTCCCTTTAAATTTGGCCTACTTTATAATAATAAAAGAAGATCAAATTAATACACGTACAATGCATAAAACATAGAAATTAAAAATGAATAAATTAAAAATTAAAACAAAAAAAGTATAAAAAATATAAATAAAAGATAAAGAATTTATATTGGGGTATGGACTATCCCTTTAAGGAAGAAAAAAATCAATGTCCCTTTAAATACTTCATAAATAAGTACTTTCGTGTAGTTATAGAAAAGGACCATAGCGTTCTTCAGACAACACTTGATATCATAACCTGAAAAGTTCACGGGTCAAATTACAGACAATGGCGAGCTTTCTTTGTGGACATTATCTTGCTTTCTTTGTGCTGCGGTAACCCAAGTAAGACGACTTAACGACAAAAAAGCCTGGACTGAAGTGTCCCTTTAATCACCATAGACGTTTTAATGGCAGTCTTATGGCGAGTGACCACCACAGTCCAGAGTAAAGTACACGTCTGCGCTCAGCGACCTGACATCTATAGGACCCTTTGCTACAACTGAGAATACTGGTTTTATTTCAGAAAAGAGAAATTACAAAAGGTGGGGAAAATGGCAAAAAAATATCCGCTACAGCCAACAACGCCAGAACTCCCAGAAGTGCTTTACATGCGTAATATGAATTAATCATTTCTCACGCGCACAGAAAAAAAACACCTAGAGATAAGATTTTTTTCAGCTCTGGAGTCTTGGATAAAATTCTGAAATGAACACGAAAAAATGTTTCTTCATGTCGTGATGTTTGCCAAGACGTTTGATGAGGAATGCTTTGACAGATGTGCTGCGCTCATTTTTGAGACTAGACTGAGCTATTCTTCCATTTCTGTTAACCATTTTTCAACGTAGGCCACAGATCTCTTTTCTCCTCGTCTGTGCGAGTCGGTTGCATCTGGTTCCTTCACAGTTTGTTGCTAGCATTGAACACGGAAGACAGAGAGGGCCAGGTGCTTTTAACAAGACCCTTTACGCTCTCGCGGTTCTTTATTGGGTTAACATTGAAACACTGTGGAAACTCAATCTTAGTATCAAAAGCAATTGTTTTGCACAATGCAGAATCTTATATAAAGTCCAATTGATTATCACTGGTGTCTTTAAGGAAAAACCGAAGTTGCGTTTGTTCTAGCGCCACAAAGACTGTCGTCTTTAAAACGACCCGCTTGGGTTGAGGGAAGGGCTCTCCTTGGAAAAGCTGACCCTAAAAATCTCCAGTGATGTGAAACCAACAGAAGATTTACGGGTGTTTAAGCTTGTTACAAGAGATTTATATTTACAATAAAAAGAACAACAATCTGCAGACGACATTAGCGAGGGAGCAGGGGAAGAGTGCTAAGCTAGCAGACAAGATGGTTAAATGTGGGCGTCTGTATTGTTTTTAAATAAATAATAACCAGCGATCATAAAATGTCTTGTAACATGGACAGAAAGTAAACACAGAAACAATGTAGGACAAACATTACCTCATTTCCTCATGTTCTCTTTCTATCTTTTGCAGATATTTCAGAATAACTGAAATATGTGGTCATCAACTGACCGCAAGAATGTTGCTTTGAAAAAAATCTGGTCTTCATGGCGTCTCAGAATTCGTTCTCAAAGATGATGTCGTCAGCACCTGATTAAGATGGATGTCATAGAGCGACAAGGATACGGAGAGGCCAAGTGGAGATAGAGAGAGAGAGGAAACAAGAGAAGCATTTGGCTCTGGTATGTGAAGCAGCACGTCTTCATTCCCTGCAGTCAACGTGAACGATATTCTTCCATTCTCCACGCTCTCGGGCCTGCTGACCCTGGAGGTTGGTCCTCAAGGGCTGGCCCCTCGCCACGGTCGCTGGCTGCGCAGCTCCTAAGCAGGCTTGACCATGGATAGTCACACACAAGTGCAGTCAAGCTCTGGGCAGCGGGATTTGGGATGTGACAGCGTAATCAATTTCCATGATTCATGGTGACCCAGCAGAGGAGACAGAGTTCTGAAGCGGTGTGACGAGGTTCCTGCTTCTGTCTCTGCTGCCTGCTACAGAAACTCTTTGTAAAGCCACATTGACTCTAAAAATATTGCCTATACATGATTGTAGAGTAAAACTGAATACTATTTTGAAACAGTAGGCCACAATAATCTGTATGTTATGAAGATAGTACTAGGGTTAAGTGTTGTTTGGATGAAATTGAATGTACTTATACAGTACATAGTAGCCATAGAACTACATTATGATAAAAGAAACTTAAAAAAACAAAACAAAAAATGTATTAGTTATACATCCTTGTATAATATATTCCATCATCATCACACACACACACACACACACACACACACACACACATTTCCAAAGAACTGGAATATGCGATCTACATAAGCTTTTTTTTTTAATTAAAACAATAAATTATTTATATACTATTGTTTTAACAAAATATAGTTAATAAAAGATATACAAAAAATACTAATAATGTATTAATAACAACACAGGTACTTTTTATCTAATTTAAATTAAATTAAGAAATTAACAAAACTGATCACTGGTGTCACAGGTCAACAGCTTTAATTTTAGAGCCAGAACTATGTGTTTTACAATTAACATGTATCATATTTCAAATTCTTAAGCTGTAATTGATGTACATATACAAGTAAATACTACTAGATAATGGAAAAAATAATTATATTTGAAATCACACCCATAATTAAAAAAAAAAAAAACCTTCACCCATTCATCCTGTGATAAACAGTAACACGTGAGTGTAATCACTATCTAAGGGTCAGAGGTCACGGCCAGATTCACTCTCCTTCTGAGAAAATGATGGTTATTACCACTCAGAAACACTAGAGGTTGACATCCACCCCACTCTCATTACACACCCATCCACTCATCAATATTACAAGCATTTCTGTGACGTGGGTGCAGCAGGTGTACCGCAATGCTGTGTTTGTGTGTGTGTTGACAGGCTGTGATGTATATTATAGTCTGTATCAGCTGTATTTAGTCAACAGTCAGTCCAGCCCAACTGGTTGTTTAACATCGAGTAACTAAGGGCCAGTCTGCCAAAAACACACAACTGCTTATAGGAGAACCTATTACATTTCGCTTAACAATGTCAATGCGGTCTTACACTAATGTACTGCATATTCTGTATATAGTAATTACAAACAATGGCCTCCAAACACAATCTCACACAGACTGTGTCTAATTGTCTGGATTTGTTATGAAGCCAGTTTGTAACGGGCAACAGGTGAATTTCACAGGCATTTCCTGAGAGGAAGAGCGAACTTCTCTAGACAAATATAGACCTCTGACAGACTCTATGAGGCATTTGAATAGTTTGAGTTCTAATAATGACTCTCTCTTTGATCTGAATCCCATATACTTCTATAATTCATCTTCTGTTGGTCAATTATTACTTTTAAACTCATTCTATTTATATGTTAATAGCTTCACCTGCACAATAAATGCCACATCAATAAATTCCTCCAAAACAACAATGAAGTCCACACTTTTATGATAAAACAATAATAAATAAATATTTTATCAACAAGAACAACAAACATTTATCCTCGATGCAAAAAAAAAAAATGCTGTTTAGAAGCAGATGGTGTAGGGATTTTGGAGGGATGATTATTTCCTACCCTATTTATTGAATCAAAATTTGTTAATACTTTACTATATTTAAGGGTGGATAATTTTATCAGTTGTTTATTGCAACCATACATAACTACAATAACTTTGTATAGTGCTCTTAAGAAAGTTTATAGCATGCTTTGTGAAAATGTAACTATACTGAATGACATTCTTCGTGGCTAGTTTTTGCGCATTTCATTCTGTAACCTACTTGTTCTACAGATCTGTGTGTACTAGTGTTATGTGCTACTGTTTTTGACAGCGTTGATAACATTTATGACAGATAATATCATGATAATTTTTGCAGTCCATGGGCTCTTTTGGTTGCTTTCAGTTTAAGTGCCTGGGATGCAGTGTTGCCAGATATTGATACAAAAAGGAAAAGAAAAAAAACCCTAAAAATAATTAAGAAATAAACCAAACTTATTTCCAATCTTTTGCAAATAAGACGAGATAAAGATATCGCTGACTCTAAACTGCAACTTCCTACTTTATTAACTTTCTAAAGTGTTAAATTAAGTGGAAAAGACAAGTCCAAAACCGCTTATTGGATCTGGCAACACGGAGGCTGCGGCTGCACCCGCGCCCTCACTCACAACTCTCTCAAGCCTCGTTCACTCCGTCAGTGTCTCGCAGCGATCACTTTCATGCCAGGGACGCTAAACATTCTTGCAAACTGTCTAAACTGAATTATACATGTCATGCAGGCATTCATTAGGAGTTTAACAGCAAATTAGTCATTCAAAGAACAATTTTTATTTTTGAACATGAAAAATGTACCGAGGTCCGGATCTCGGTGGCCTCATAGCTGGTTACGGGCCTGCCAACAAGGGCTAAAAGGTCATGCTAACCAATCAATCATTCACATCTTGATTTTGACTTGGAGAAGACCATTTCAACTCAGCAAAAATTAACAAGGAACTGGATTTGATACATGGACATGCAGCTGGACTCTCCAAACTCACAGGTCCAACTACGGTTGCGATGCAACAAGGAAATCGTGAGAAATATGAAGTTGGAATTTTATTGCTTCACTTCAGCCAGATAACAAGAACACTCAGTATTTGAACTCTCTCACTTTCTGCTCAAGCTTTTCTCTCTCTCGTTTCCCTCTCTCTCTCTCTCAGCTTCTGATTATAAGACAAGCAAAAACAATGTTTTTCAGCCATGTAGTAAATCTCGCTGGCGGTCACGCTCTTTGATTTCTTTGCCCTCCCCTCTCCCATTTCAACGCTGAATGAACCTGTACAGCACATGAACGTTTTCACGAAAAAGCTGAGCATTTTGGAAACCGTTTCACCCCAGTTGCAAGCAAAGTCAGTAACATTAGTAGTGCTAGTCGGAAGGGAACCCCCAGCGTTCTTCATTTTGGAGTCTGTGTGGGCCAAATTTTACCGTCCATGCTGTGCTGAAATTATTTGCTGGCCTCTAACCAGAATCTCTCACATTACCACATGCTTAAGCCAGAGCCAGCTGTGTCAGAGGATTCAGGAAAATCACCTCAGCCCCTGAACATTTATTTACATTCTTACTTTTCTGTAAACTTGCCACATTGTAATCACCAAACAGTTAAAATGAATGCTTTAAAGAACTTGAAGTCCTTTCACAAAGAGCAGAAAATGCTTACCTGGTCATATTCCAAAAGTAACATTTCACACAAGATCTTCCAACTAGCATCTTGGGTAGTTGAAATGTGGAATGATGGTTTTATTTGCATTGGATATGGATTTGATCCAATAAGACGCCAATATTCTTGACATTTCAGATAGATTGGTGTGTACCGAATGACATGCTTTACACTTGGCACTGAATCCAACCCTTATTTGCCCCCTGAACCGCAACCATGAAACACTTAAGAGCAACCTGATAAACCTCATAAAGGAACCAAGGTGCTAACCAGGTGCTAGTAAATGCACAGCAGAGACTGGTTTGAAGGGAAGACTGGATGGGTAAAGACAGAAAAGAAAAAAGACAGGAGAGTGGGATTTTATGGGGTTCGCCAGGTGAACTCTGACCTTTTACTCTCAGCAGGACGGTGTTGTAATAAATTGCTGGTCGTTTAAGGGCATGGACACTTCTTGGCCCTCACTTCAAAGGTGTGCTAAGGTTGTGCCTGTTAGCTGGAAGTGGCATGGCAGACAGGCCCGGTTACGGCCCAATCGACTCTTTGACTCGGGCACATCTGGAGGGCAGCACCTTGGCTGAAAATGAGACTTTGTCTCTTGATGTTTTCACATGACATCTTTATTAACGCTCGAAGCGGCCATCCCTACACCTCCATCATATTTCTGTTGTCTCGCTCTCATCGTGAGGCTTTAATGCGAAACATTTGTGGTGTCTTCCGAATCGTGGCATCTGCAGCCGTGCTGCTAAGTAGCTTGAAGGTGCATGTCAGCTTGTCTGCATTAGCAAGACCAATGAAAATCTTTCGCACTGTTCTACACGTTTTATTGTTTCTTTTAAGAACGTCATTCATCCCACTCCTATATCCCTCTACGGATAAGGTAAAAAGAGCATCAGCGGCCGTTGCCTTTTATACAGAGGCCGTTTGACCCGCAGCGGCCCTGGCAGGGAGACAGAGCTGATTGTGGGAGCTCAACAGGTGTGAAGCTGAATCGCAGAGCCAGGGAAGATACATAAATTACAACAGCGGCTCAATCACACTCTTCTGTGGCTCTGTTAATCTGCCAAAGGCTTTGAAGGCTGAAACAAGAGTTATGAACAGCAGTCTGTGAAGACGGAGGGAGGAAAAAAAAACACGCATACACAACACGCACATAAAACAATCTCAAACTCTTTTGGGCCTTTGTGGTTTTACAATTAAAATAAAACAAAAATATATTGTAAATCCATGATTTACAAGAATACAGAGCTTTGATGGTTTCACAATGTACTCAACTATAGGAAAACTAATGAAAGAATGAAAGATGGACAGATACAACAATAGAGAAAATGAACAACAGATACAATGGACAGAGTGCCCTCCAAAAGTTTAGACACACAATTGGAAAAGTAGCATAAATCCTTTTTTTATTTATTTATTTTTTGTGATTTTGTAATAACTCTAAATTGCTAAGGGACACATAAACTATGTGAAAACATGTTGTATTGAACAAAAACATATTCAATTCAGAAGATAAACAATCCTAGAGCTATTAATAAAACATCCCTAAACTCTGTTCTAATTGGTTTGTTTTACATTAACTTTTACTTTCAATCAATCAGTAAAGCTTTAAAGTTGTTTGGATCTAATAATATTCATAACAAGAAACTGTGCCCCATTTAATCCAATAATCAAAAACTTTAATGCATTTAGGCCAGGAAACAATGAGGATATTCTTCAAAACTTGAAGAAGGGTGTTTCCATTTTGGAGAGTACAGTAGATTTATAGAATAAATGAAATAATGAAATATACTGCAGATAGAATAGTATATTAATAGACAGAACAACAGAGCAAATGCAAAATAAATAGATTGGTTGGTTGGTGTTTTATTGGCATGACAGCACCCTTGGCAATTTTAATGGTGCCTGGAAAATAATACAATAATACAATTTCCTAAGAAAACTTAAACCAGCGCAATTGAATACAATATGTTAGAGATACTGGACTCGTGGCATGAGGAGCATAGTGGTGGAGAACAAAATAAACAGAGATATAGATAGACAAAACAATCAACATAAAATTATATGACAGAAAAATAAAACTAACAATTGATAAGATTACATACTGAATAAACAACCAATATATAGAACAAACAGTTATAGCAAAGATATAGCAAATAAATTATACGATAGAATAATAAATAAAGCTACAAAAAGAATGCTAAATAATGACAGGTTACAAAATTCTACGACAGAACAATAAAACTAACAATTTATACAGTACAACAGATTGAATGAACGATAGCACAAATGATCAACAAATAGAAGGACAGAATGAACAAGCTATAGAGCAAATAACATAACAAACAACACAACAATTTAAAGACCGATAGATAAAATGATTGAATGATCTATAGCTATATAGAACAATGGAAAATAAATTCAATGAACAACATGATGATCGAAGACAATCGATTTGGATAAAATGTAAATAGAACACTAGATTTAATTGATCAAATGATAGTTAGCATTGATAAAATGACAGACAGAATGACATAACATTGCATGAAAGGTAGAACAAACAATGCAGTGAACACAGGAAGACAGGAAGCTCTGAGATCCAAGGCAAAGGAACCAGTGAGAGTAAAAGATAAATCATTTGACTCATAGAGCAGTCTCAGGAACAAGGGCAGGTCACTGGAAGCAGATCCCACTGCTAAGTGGGTCAGAACCAATGCAAACGGACCAATGAGGACACAGATTTAGAGGACTAACAGAAAATATGAGGCTATTCTAACCTAATATCCTGCCTATAATCATTTCACAATTTGATGCTAAAGACACATATACAACACATTTTTTTTTTTATTTGATGCATTTCCAAATTAATCAACATATTCATATTTTTTTTCTTCCTCCAGAGGCAGAGAAAATTATAAAATTTCGAAAAAACTGCTCTGATAAATCATGCACAATAAATCCATATATAAATGACCAATTGTGATTTCATGTTGACTTTACCATTTTTTTTACGTTTTAGTTTATGACTTATTAAATTTCATTTTACAGAAATCATCCACATTTTTTTTTTTATAAAATCAAATCCAAATATTGTGTTCTTGTTGCAGCACAAATTATGATAAATACAAATGTTTTTTTTCCTCAATAGGTTAGTTTACACCCATTCAGGGTGAAAAAATCAAACAAAATGGTTAAACAAGCTTTTCTGTTTTTGAATGCTCTCACGTCCAAATGCTCCTTCTCACGTCTGTTCTTTTTTTCCTTTTCCCCCTTATTTACAAAGACCATCTGACTGTTTCTCTTCATCTTCATTCCTTTATTCTCCCTCTCATTCTCTTTTGGAGAGCAGGACAAGAGGAAATTGGTGTAATGAATTTAGGGTGCCTGTGTTCGGCGAGCTGCGGTCCCTCTGGCACGGTTCGGTCATTTATCTTCCGCACTCTGTCAGAGGGAAATACAACACAATGGGTGAAGGGGGAGTGCAAATTGACTACCAATTACGCGCCTGTGAATAAGGAGAGATTAGAGGAGGGAACGCAATATGGTTCACTGCTAGCGTTTATTTTAACCCTGCGAGCAGCGGACCGCCAAGGCCTGAAAGGAGGAGGAGGGGTTAGAGAGAAAGAGAAAAAGAAAGTGATGGTCAACCAAGGGTGAAATCTGTAAAAGATTCCTTGCGTTTGCAAGGATGAGAGCTTTACCCCCTTTCCTTACTGAACATGGTACAGAATGGATAGAGTTAAATGTGTCAGCCTTTTGTGTCTGTTTATATTGGTTATGTATGTAAGTGTGTTTATGTAGGTGTGTGTGTGTGAATGCAGCTTCCAGTCTTCAAAGCAATGGATGTTTGAAACTCTATTTCAGAGTATACCTTTCAAAAATATAAAACTTATTCATTGGGTCAATCTAGAAGTCTTTTGAAACTCAGAAATGTTCAGAGTTTTTCTAACAATAAAATCTTAAAAATAAATGTAATTTAAGGAAAAAAAATAATTGAAGAAATTAAGAATAGATAGATAGATCTAGAAATCTAACATTTTGTTCAGAGTTAGTTTATTTATTTGTCTATGTATGCATGTATGTATTTAGGCACTGATATTCTAGAATGGGTTCTGTGATAATAAAATGTGAACATGCAAACAGGCTGACCAGCGTCCGAGGCTAATCAGGGTTGACTCTCCGACTATAAGAACTTCAACATGAGCCTGGAGCACCATCACTAATGCCAGGCCAAATGTTTGCAGCTAAAGTAACACATTTCACGTGTGTTTGTTGCTAGACAGGGTCGGAGAAGCATTCTGTGGATTTTTTTTGGGATGAGAAAAATGGAGGGGGGGAAATGGGTTAGAATGAAAGCAGACGTGGAGTGTGTTGAACGCCTGCGCAGAGAGGAATAAGAATAAACTTATTAAAATAACTTACACTGATTGACAACAGAGAATGTGAGAGAAATTGAAAAGAGAGACAGATTAGAGCCTTTTTTTACATCACATCATTCTGTTATTGTGAATTTTGTCAACCAACTGGTCTCTTAAAGTTCTAATGAATTTTGACATTCCTTCATTTAGACATTTCCTGAAGGAAATACTAGTGCATGCAAGGCAACAATAATGTTATAAAGATTAGCTTAGATTTTAGCTTTAGTTCTGTGTAAGTAAAACACTGTATCTGAGCAGATTTGACGCTGTCGTGCCATTAGAGCATTAGCGTCTTGTCTTCTTTCGGCTACGTGAGAATCAACACATGACACTGTTTTACAGTGTAACACAGTTTTACAGTGTAAAGGTGGCTATAAATGGTTAAATAGATGCAAGAAAGAAAAGCCATTTCAGCAAGACCAATGAGAATTTAGTACGCAAATATTACCATGACATCATTGCTGTTGGTTAGATTTTAAATGGAGAACATTCTATTAATTTTAATTTTAAAGCTATATATAGACCCTGCGAGCAGCGGACCGCCAAGGCCTGAAAGGAGGAGGAGGGGTTAGAGAGAAAGAGAAAAAGAAAGTGATGGTCAACCAAGGGTGAAATCTGTAAAAGATTCCTTGTGTTTGCAAGGATGAGAGCTTTACCCCCTTTCCTTACTGAACATGGTACAGAATGGATAGAGTTAAATGTGTCAGCCTTTTGTGTCTGTTTATATTGGTTATGCATGTAAGTGTGTTTATGTAGGTGTGTGTGTGTGTGAATGCAGCTTCCAGTCTTCAAAGCAATGGATGTTTGAAACTCTATTTCAGAGTATACCTTTCAAAAATATAAAACTTATTCATTGGGTCAATCTAGAAGTCTTTTGAAACTCAGAAATGTTCAGAGTTTTTCTAACAATAAAATCTTAAAAATAAATGTAATTTAAGGAAAAAAAATAATTGAAGAAATTAAGAATAGATAGATAGATCTAGAAATCTAACATTTTGTTCAGAGTTAGTTTATTTATTTGTCTATGTATGCATGTATGTATTTAGGCACTGATATTCTAGAATGGGTTCTGTGATAATAAAATGTGAACATGCAAACAGGCTGACCAGCGTCCGAGGCTAATCAGGGTTGACTCTCCGACTATAAGAACTTCAACATGAGCCTGGAGCACCATCACTAATGCCAGGCCAAATGTTTGCAGCTAAAGTAACACATTTCACGTGTGTTTGTTGCTAGACAGGGTCGGAGAAGCATTCTGTGGATTTTTTTTGGGATGAGAAAAATGGAGGGGGGGAAATGGGTTAGAATGAAAGCAGACGTGGAGTGTGTTGAACGCCTGCGCAGAGAGGAATAAGAATAAACTTATTAAAATAACTTACACTGATTGACAACAGAGAATGTGAGAGAAATTGAAAAGAGAGACAGATTAGAGCCTTTTTTTACATCACATCATTCTGTTATTGTGAATTTTGTCAACCAACTGGTCTCTTAAAGTTCTAATGAATTTTGACATTCCTTCATTTAGACATTTCCTGAAGGAAATACTAGTGCATGCAAGGCAACAATAATGTTATAAAGATTAGCTTAGATTTTAGCTTTAGTTCTGTGTAAGTAAAACACTGTATCTGAGCAGATTTGACGCTGTCGTGCCATTAGAGCATTAGCGTCTTGTCTTCTTTCGGCTACGTGAGAATCAACACATGACACTGTTTTACAGTGTAACACAGTTTTACAGTGTAAAGGTGGCTATAAATGGTTAAATAGATGCAAGAAAGAAAAGCCATTTCAGCAAGACCAATGAGAATTTAGTACGCAAATATTACCATGACATCATTGCTGTTGGTTAGATTTTAAATGGAGAACATTCTATTAATTTTAATTTTAAAGCTATATATAGTAAATACATTTGTAGAGAGGAAAAACAGAATGTTGCAAGTACTGTAATAAAAACTCAAAAATTTATAAAACAGACAGATGCAGAAAGAGAATGCATTAAATGCATCACCTCACAATGCTTTTAAAATGCAGAGGTAGATCAGTGGTTCTCTGACCAACTAGTGGGTTATGATATGACCCACAAACCTCCCAAAGGTCTAAATATTATACTAATACAAATAATAAAATGCAATTAATCATATATCAAAAAAATACAAAATATGGGGAAATTCCCTTCACATATCTTTCGATGTCAAACGCCATGCATCCAGTCAAACTCTGGCATTTGTGTTGTTAAATTATCAGTCCCTTAGTAAAAGCTTGACACATTAAACAGATGCCAACATGGATAGATTGCATGATATATTCTTTTTCATCCTAAAAGAAACAGACCACAGTTCATTTTACACAGGTTCACAGACCAGTAAGAGAATTATCAACAGCAAAAATATTCACTTTTTTTTCTATTAAGTCTGCATCATTTATACTGGGCACATTGCTGGATCGTGAATGTCAATTTTTGCTTACAAATGTAGAATTGTGCTACTATGTTGGATCACCTATTGATGTCAATTGTAAAACAGAAAACACTCTTTTAAAATGAAAACTGCTTCATTCAGTGCTGATCATGAAGCATTTTTTGATAACTCCTATTCTCAATAAGATTTTATGTATTTCAGACTGGAAATACAGAGAAGCTATGCTCTTATGCATTAGTAAACACATCAAACTTGACACTGCTGTTTCAGCTCTAGCCTGCAGGTTCACAGCGGTTTCTCTGGTTTTCTGTTTCTCTCTCCTGCATTCTCAGGCATAATTCTCATGCATCAGATAGACAGATGTTTGGATTGAACTGTCCTTCAGTACCTGTGGTCAATTCCTGTTGCATGAGCTGAAAGCTGATAACAGATGTGGACGAGACCACACTGCCACCTACAGACCGCAGAACAACATCCTCAAGACATTCTCAGACCTTCAAAACCAGACTGATTTTGCTCAAATTGTGTGACCTAAACTATGTCCTTAAGTCTGAAATGAAATCGAAGTTAAAATTAAAGATATTTACTTACAGTTTTATAAACATATAATTTTTGAGCAAAGAGTTTATTTGAAAAAAAGCTGGAATATATAGATTTTTGACCCGATTTACAGTCTGCCCTGGACTAGTCGATTCTAGTTTCCAAAAGTCGGAGCAGATTTGAGTTGACAGATTTCGTAGAAAATCATGTAGTATATGATGGGCACAGACTCCTTTTTTTTTTTTTTTTTGCTTTTTAGTATCAGATTGAATCCATCCAGTTATGGAATATCAAACATGTTTGATATTTTTCATCTGCACGTTCCACATGAGATTTCAGGCCTCACGTTTACACAGGCAAGCTTTGACAGCTCTAACAACAATATTTAGGCAGCTCAAAAAGTTTCCTGACGTGAGTTTATCCAGTGCAACAGCTGACACGTGCTATGTAACTGTTGTTTTCTTTAACATGACCAGCTAACGGCTTACAATAACTTTTCTTAACCCCTCACACACTCTCTCCTCAAACCAGCTGAGAGCATAGTCCTTTAGTATAAACGAACAACGTGCATTTCTCGTCCTGGATGCAGCTCTACAAATCTCTTATGGTCTTCCCTGAGCACAGGGACATCAATCTCTTCCTAATTCCATCAAGTGTGAAAGGGCCCTTATGCGAGTGCACCGGGGACACGCCAGCTCTTTTGTAGCCCGTTGTGGGGAGTGGGGAGATGGGCTGCACCATCACAATGCCCCTGCCCCAGACCCACCATGCTCATGACAGCAGAGCAGATGGCGTCGGCACTAACCCAACAAAAGATATCTAAGACCAATGAGAATTTAGTACGCAAATATTACCATGACATCATTGCTGTTGGTTAGATTTTAAATGGAGAACATTCTATTAATTTTAATTTTAAAGCTATATATAGTAAATACATTTGTAGAGAGGAAAAACAGAATGTTGCAAGTACTGTAATAAAAACTCAAAAATTTATAAAACAGACAGATGCAGAAAGAGAATGCATTAAATGCATCACTTCACAATGCTTTTAAAATGCAGAGGTAGATCAGTGGTTCTCTGACCAACTAGTGGGTTATGACCCACAAACCTCCCAAAGGTCTAAATATTATACTAATACAAATAATAAAATGCAATTAATCATATATCAAAAAAATACAAAATATGGGGAAATTCCCTTCACATATCTTTCGATGTCAAACGCCATGCATCCAGTCAAACTCTGGCATTTGTGTTGTTAAATTATCAGTCCCTTAGTAAAAGCTTGACACATTAAACAGATGCCAACATGGATAGATTGCATGATATATTCTTTTTCATCCTAAAAGAAACAGACCACAGTTCATTTTACACAGGTTCACAGACCAGTAAGAGAATTATCAACAGCAAAAATATTCACTTTTTTTTCTATTAAGTCTGCATCATTTATACTGGGCACATTGCTGGATCGTGAATGTCAATTTTTGCTTACAAATGTAGAATTGTGCTACTATGTTGGATCACCTATTGATGTCAATTGTAAAACAGAAAACACTCTTTTAAAATGAAAACTGCTTCATTCAGTGCTGATCATGAAGCATTTTTTGATAACTCCTATTCTCAATAAGATTTTATGTATTTCAGACTGGAAATACAGAGAAGCTATGCTCTTATGCATTAGTAAACACATCAAACTTGACACTGCTGTTTCAGCTCTAGCCTGCAGGTTCACAGCGGTTTCTCTGGTTTTCTGTTTCTCTCTCCTGCATTCTCAGGCATAATTCTCATGCATCAGATAGACAGATGTTTGGATTGAACTGTCCTTCAGTACCTGTGGTCAATTCCTGTTGCATGAGCTGAAAGCTGATAACAGATGTGGACGAGACCACACTGCCACCTACAGACCGCAGAACAACATCCTCAAGACATTCTCAGACCTTCAAAACCAGACTGATTTTGCTCAAATTGTGTGACCTAAACTATGTCCTTAAGTCTGAAATGAAATCGAAGTTAAAATTAAAGATATTTACTTACAGTTTTATAAACATATAATTTTTGAGCAAAGAGTTTATTTGAAAAAAAGCTGGAATATATAGATTTTTGACCCGATTTACAGTCTGCCCTGGACTAGTCGATTCTAGTTTCCAAAAGTCGGAGCAGATTTGAGTTGACAGATTTCGTAGAAAATCATGTAGTATATGATGGGCACAGACTCCTTTTTTTTTTTTTTTTTTAGCTTTTTAGTATCAGATTGAATCCATCCAGTTATGGAATATCAAACATGTTTGATATTTTTCATCTGCACGTTCCACATGAGATTTCAGGCCTCACGTTTACACAGGCAAGCTTTGACAGCTCTAACAACAATATTTAGGCAGCTCAAAAAGTTTCCTGACGTGAGTTTATCCAGTGCAACAGCTGACACGTGCTATGTAACTGTTGTTTTCTTTAACATGACCAGCTAACGGCTTACAATAACTTTTCTTAACCCCTCACACACTCTCTCCTCAAACCAGCTGAGAGCATAGTCCTTTAGTATAAACGAACAACGTGCATTTCTCGTCCTGGATGCAGCTCTACAAATCTCTTATGGTCTTCCCTGAGCACAGGGACATCAATCTCTTCCTAATTCCATCAAGTGTGAAAGGGCCCTTATGCGAGTGCACCGGGGACACGCCAGCTCTTTTGTAGCCCGTTGTGGGGAGTGGGGAGATGGGCTGCACCATCACAATGCCCCTGCCCCAGACCCACCATGCTCATGACAGCAGAGCAGATGGCGTCGGCACTAACCCAACAAAAGATATCTAATTAGAGGAACAATGGAGGCGAGCCGCACGGGAGGATGGAACAGCGGATCAAGGCTTTCTGGCTTTGATGGAAGGAAGGAGCGATGGATAGGAGGGGAGAAAAAGAGAAAGGAGAGCAGTCAGCCAGCCTTTCTTTCTCTCCTGCCCCCCTGGCACTAATGTAAGGGACTATGACTTTATTACCCCTCATTAACACAAATTAGGGCACTCAAAAACCCCTGAATGAAAGTGACAAACTGAATTAAGCATGTGAAAACAAACCCACCCCACCCTGTGCCAGGCTGTGACCATATTGCATTTACATTCATAGGGGTCCCACTACAAAAACGTGACTGCTCTTATGGGATTCCTCTGTGAAAATGTGATGAGAGAATTCTAAGAGAATCCTGACTTTGCGCTTCCAAGTACATGTCACTTTTATTCTGCTGGGTTTTGTTAGTGATTTTATTTATTTATTTAATATTTTTATAATAAATATATAAACACAATTGTAACTATTTTTGGCTTAGTTTTATCATAAAATGCACTTCATAAACAACATACCGATAAATAAAGATATGTAATTAAAATGACATATTTCTTACAGCAACTGAAATATTCCAACAGCACAATCGCATCAACAAGATCCCTGAAATATCCAATATTATAATTTATCCACAATACAGAACAAATTCGAAATCAAGTGAATATTTGCACAGATAACAATACAGTTTTTGCAAACTCTTCACACCTGAATGAATGACATTAGGTCAGGTGTTTTAAAAAAATCCTTTGTGGATGCTAAACATCTTAACATGTTCAAATTAACATCACAATGTAGGAGAGCAAAGACACCATCACTACACTGGCATTTTAACAATTTGTGCACTGTAAATAGGTTGCTGTAAATTTTACAGTAACTTACTGGCAGATGGATGCCAGTAATTTACTGTAAAAATATTTACAGTATTATTACGGTTTTGCACTTACAGTACAATAATGTATTTACTGTATTTTATTTACAGTGTTATTACCGTATTTTCATTTACAGTATCAGTACTGTAGAGTTTATTTTCATTTAGTTTAAACATTTTTTACCTGTAAATAACTTCCCAGATGCACTATCTTAAAAAAGGGCATCACTACAGTCCCCTGGGGACTTTGTATCATGGAAAAACATACACATACTGCCTGTTGTTAGCTCACTGTTTTATGTTAACCTTACGTCTGTCACTGAATTTAGGGACTGTCTCTAAAGTTACATACGACATTGGTACACACTTT
>NW_015505720.1:251070-284378 GCF_001515645.1 Sinocyclocheilus grahami | reverse complement strand
GCAGAACGTACAAACGTGTTTCTCGGTTTAACTAAGGTTTATTTCGTCTAATATAGCTGACCTTAACTTACTCACCAGTCGATGTTACCAGCCTTTTGGCGGCATTCTGGCCGTCAGTCAGAAAAAAAGGCTCCAACTCCCGACATGAAAAATGACACGATGAATAATGTCAGTTTGCTGTTAACAAGTGAAAACATCTTAAAATATCGCAGTTTTGCATAAAACAGAAATAACATACTAACCTTTCGTCGAGTTAAGGTGCATTTCTCTTTTGTCCTTTTACAGCCACTTCCAGCAAACAGTCAAAAAAGAACTCCCTTGCCATTGGTCAGTTTTTCGCGGGCAAGTTCACTACTGTAAATTGATTTACAGTAGTGAGGAAATACAGTAGTGACCGTATATTTTCCCATAATCCTTTGCGGTTTACAGTAAAATACTGTATACACATTTTACAGTATCTTACTGTACATATTACAGTATAATACTGTTCAAATTACAAAAATCAGTTTTCGAATAAAATGACATAAACAAACAACTAATGGTCTTTATCTATCTATCTATCTATCTATCTATCTATCTATCTATCTATCTATCTAATAGACCTCACCAGAAGCTCTAATCTTGCACAATGGTAACCCACAAAACTCCAACGTGACAGAAATCTCTTTAAATTCCGAAACAACAAAACATTCAACATAAACAAACCTCCCATATTCATTTTGTAAAAAACAAAACTAACAAAAAAAAACCTTAAAAAAAACACAAAAAAACATAATATTTACTCGCCTTATAGTCTTAAGGAAAGAATGCTGAACCAAAATTCAGTTCATGCTAACACAAACACAAATTGATTAAGCAGCTAATTTACACATTTAAATGGACGGCTCACACTGAAATTACATTATGCCAGATACTTCAACTAGCCTAACTGTAAACAACAACAAGCAAGTCTGTTTCAAAGAAAGAAAGAAAGAAAGAAAGAAAGAAAGAAAGAAAGAAAGAAAGAAAGAAAGAAAGAAAAACATAATATTTACTCGCCTTATAGTCTTAAGGAAAGAATGCTGAACGAAAATTCAGTTCATGCTAACACAAACACAAATTGATTAAGCAGCTAATTTACACATTTAAATGGACGGCTCACACTGAAATTACATTATGCCAAATACTTCAACTAGCCTAACTGTAAACAACAACAAGCAAGTCTGTTTCAAAGAAAGAAAGAAAGAAAGAAAGAAAGAAAGTAAGTAAGTTATACATTAAACCGCCAGTTGTGAGGTGTCTGACGTCAGAAGTGTGTTATCGCGAGAGGAACAGTAGTTATTCGAAACGCCGCTGTAAACACAGTAAATCACAGTAAACCATCCGCATAAGAATGTCCCTTTAGATGTTATAATGCAGAAATTAGGCATTATTGGAGTATCCCGGTTAGACCACACCTCTAATGAGTATATTCAGATGAGGTTGAGTGTACTGCGCTTTACCTGCGGCTCTCGACAGGTGCCTGATGCTTTCCAAGATGCTTTAGATGCAGGAGTTCGATGGAATTGAATTCCTTCAAATGAATCCTGATTTGGCAATACAAATGTCCCCGATCGAAGAACTATTGTGAATGACATACATTAGCGTAGGACTGTTAATCCGAATGAGAAAAGGTGTTTCAGTCTTGAATATGGGAGTCTTTTCTATGACTTGCGCAACAGTGACATCTGCTGTTAGAGGAGTTGATGTACAGTCAAGAATAGTGAGGCCTATAAATACATTTTCTGAATATAGTTAGGTCTATATATAAATGTTATTGTCATACAGTAATTTGGAGTTTAATTAACTGAGTTTACATTTTAACGTTTTCAGAATGTATTAATACTTATTTATTTATATATATTTTTTGCATTAGCAAGGCTGGAGCTGGCATGGGACTCTGCAAGTGTGTGTGCAAAACCTGATGATCCATGTTGTCTAGCATAATTTGTGAATGTTTCAGAGAACATAGTGCTTCAATGAAAGCAAAAACATCTGACTGTCTTTTCATATTATCAATGTTATAAATTTGTTTAGAGACCTAGAAGTAGTGCTGAATCATATATATATATATATATATGTATATATATATATATATATATATGTATCATATATATATCATATATATAATTTTACCTCATCGCTTTCATTTATTTTGGATTTCTGTAATTCTCAAAACTTTGTTTACTTCCATGTTTACAGATTTTCAGTGTGGTCTTCGCTGTATGTATTTTTTTTTACCCCATAAGTAACACTAGAGGGCAGGAGAGCTCCATTTTTGAATCCATGTGCAGGCTTTTCTAAAAACCCAAGTCAGCTGCAAGACTGATAAGCTGTAAAACGGTATGAATCTACTTGTAAATTGATGTGATTCTATTCATACACTTCATACTGGCTGCATATTTATTTAGTGAAAAACTGGATGGTCATCAGTTTGACGTTAGGAATTTGAGGTTGTAATAGATCTCTCACTGCCATTAAGGCCTGTCTTATTACGCTTTCTGTATTCTCAGATTTCGGTTGTGTAACTAGGTAGTTATCATGCTTTGTGCATTTTATTGTAAGCGGCTTTGGTAAGAAAGTGTCCGCTGAGAACATTAATGTAAATGTATCCATGCAAATTATTTTACCTAGACTAAGAACAGTATAGTACAATATAAAACCAATTACCATATACCTTTACAAATCCAAAAAAAAAGGGTGTGTGTGTTAGTTTCACTGAAGGCACAAGAAGAAAGACATTTTTGCGTGTATATCAGTGCATGTGTTGTTCTCTTGCAGCTTGCATAGGGTACAATTATGTGGGAAGTGTGTGTTTCCGCACTGTGTGCTTCTGTTTGTGTGTGTTTTCAAGGCTGTTCTGTACAGTTATGCTGAATGCGTGTGTGTGGTTTGTGTGCTCTACTTGAATACTTTGTTTAACTTACTCATAAACTATATTTATTGCTGTGTGTGTGTGTGTGTGTGTGTGTGTGTGTGTGTTCAGTGTACCTGGTGGCACCATATTGCAGGAAGCTGCAGTAATTTCCTCCATCCTCAGCGATCAACCCAGAGTCCAAACCACAACCACATGGGATCGCAGCTCATGTTCGCTCAGTGGGAACATTCCAGTACCCAGTAACCAAAAGTAATATAGTCCAGCAAAAGAACCTCAGTTTATTTAAATGAATATTCTGGATTCAATACAAGTTAATAAATACAGGTTACAAGGCTCTATACAATTTGATTACCACAAAAATAAATAAAACAAAATAAAATAAAAAATGTATTTATTTATTTATTAAAAATGGCCATCGTTTTCTTTCTTTCTTTTTTCTTTTTTTGCTGTTACATTAAATTACATGAACTCCTCTGTTCAAACTGTGTATTCAAATTTGATATAATTTTACACAGAAAAGGTTAAGTAATTTTTTTTTCAAGATGATAATTAATTACGTCTTGTGGCTCTTTTGTTGAAACTGTGAGTATTTTAACGGTTTGTTTGTTTGATTATTTATCTATTTATTTATTTTTGGAATGGGATTGACCCCATTGACTTCCATTGTAAGTGTCTCACTGTAACTCTAACTCTTATTTTTTTTTACAGAAAAGGAAGGACAAGTGTTAATTAACTGAATTAAATTGACTGAGTTTAACTTGTACTGAACTCAAATATTGCTTTAAGCATCTGCACAGTGAGAGAGAATCAAAACATTGAGTTGAGCTCTTCATTAACACAAGTTACATAAGACCGTTATTAGTTAAATTGTAAATCAATAGTGACACTTTATAGTTTCTAAGCACTATAACTATTGAACGTACAGTAGGGTTAGTGATTTGAACAAACTCCTAACCGTACTGCAGGCATGTCTGTTTGTGACATGAACTTGAATCCTGTGACTTTTTGAGAAAAAGTACTTACTTTTTTCTAGTAATAAGATTTATGATTTTTGCCTGCTGGATGATAAATCTAGAGGGAGGGATACAAATAGAAACCAGATACACAGTCGTTCTTGCTCTGCCAAGTGCCATTAGTGCATCTGATGGGCGGTAGTGAGATATTTAGGCTTTCTGTTTGATGAACCTGGAAAGCATCTGATTGCTCTGGAACAATGTGTTCGAGTTGGACCTCTTTGTTGCCAAACATCAAAGCAGGAATATTTATTTACCACTGATTCCTCTGATCTCATGGCAGGCCAGAGCTGATTGGAATCAAAAGCAGAGCTACACGAAGGGAAGAGTTTACTATAGTACACACACACACACACACACACACACACACACAGGTTTGTCATAGGCGTAATGGTTTTTATACTGTACAGACCGTATATTCTATTGCCCTACACCAACCCTACCCCTAAACCTACCTTCTGGTGAAATTAGAGCTCTCCATTCATTTATTCCACTTAAACGCTTTCCCAGATCAAGAAAGTTTAATAGAGTCTAATAAATTTATGAAAAATTTTATAAAAAATTTAAATGTTGTTCAAATGCCACTTTGACTTGTTAAGATGATCGGTATGTGGTCTCTGGTCTCAAAAAACACACACGGAGTAGATTAAAAGCATTACATAAGTGCAAAACCTTCCAGCATGAGCTTCTGATCTCCAAATCCATCCCATCTATTCCCTTGATTCCTCTTTATTGACTGCCTAAAACTGAAGTTATATATTTTAAATCATTATATATTATATATTTGACCTTTTCCCTACAATTCCAAAAGCTGTTTCTAAAGGATTTTTACTTGCCAGTGTGCTGATTCTAATAACAAAGCAGTACTAAACAGGACTAAAGCAGTACAACAGTCTTGCTGAAAGATTAGACTAGTTACTATAAGTAACTAGATTTTAATTTGAAATTAACACTTTTATTCAGGAAGGTCATGTTGAAATTACAATAAAGTCATTTATAATGTTACAAAAGATTTCTGTTTCAAATACATGCTGTTCTTTTCAAGTTTTTGTTCATCATCCTGAAAAAAGTATCATGGTTACTGCAAAAATGTTAATCAGCACAACTGTTTCCAACATTTAGAAGAATAACAATAAGAAGAAGAATCATGTCACTGAATACTGGAGAAATGGCTGCTGAAAATTTTGCTTTGCCATCAAAGGAATAAATTACATTTTAAATATATTAAAACAGAAAAGATGTATTTTAAATTATGATAATATTTCACAATATTTCTCATTTTAACTGTATATTTGATTACATGAATGTAGCCTTAGTGAGGATAAGAGACATCTTTCAAAAACATTATTAAAAAATAATTTACTCTCATGTCTTAATTTTACTTATTTTTCTCCTTTTCTTCTATGCCTTCGCCCCATCAGCCAGCAGGCAGCCCTCTGAATTAGAGGGGACCCATGCAACACACAACACAATGAGTGTAAATCACAGGTACATGCTAAATCTGCTTGACTGGTTAGTTACATAACCTTCCAGAAGTAATCACATTGTCATCGCTGTGTGTAGACAACTTTTTGGAAAAACCACAACACAACACAGAATGATTTTGAAAGTTGTAGAAGCGTGTAGAGTCTTTGGCTCCGTGGATCACAGGTCGCCTCATTTGTTGTGTATTTGCGACCGCAGAGTGAAATGAAGACTCTTGGGAAATCATTTGGTGGCCACAGAGAGGAAAACTCATTTTAGTTACTTAAGAGTTCAAGTTAAAGCATTCTGGCTTAAAGACCGCAGACCTTTCCTCCTGAAGAAGAATTCCTGTTATTGTGGTATAGCAAAACATGTCAGCTCAGTGGCTGCTGAAATAGGTTATGACAGCTTTGTGCTTTAATCTGCTTAAAGAGAAAAGCAGAGGAAGTCTAGTTAACCCCTGTGCCCTAGAAACGGGCTCGAACTGAGCTTTAAACCCAAGCACACCCACCCAACAAATTCTGAAGCAAAACATTCGGTTACATACTGTATATGCAGCCGTTGTAGGCCTCAAAAGCGAGCGTGATCATGTGATCTCGGCATATGTTTCCATTCTGTTCAAAAGTCCTGGAAGTTTCCGTTTGACGGGAGACAGCAGTGCAGTATTAGGGCAGAGTGCATCTGGCTGGCTTGCAGCCAAGTCTAAGAGAGCCCAGGACGCTCAAGCAAGGCCGGATACCATGCAGACAGACCTGGTTAGCACAGAGGTTGCACCCCTGATTACCATGTATAACCGCTTGCACTTCCACCAGGTTAGGAGGTCCTGTCAAAGCTGGTTTTGTATGAAATACACCTCACTTTTTCAGAGTTGTTCCTTGTGAATGGGGTCACTTCCCTTTTACTGTACTATGGGTTGAGGGTCCTGTATTCACACTGCTGTGATAGATACCGTTCCATCTGTTAGACTACTTTGTATTCTGAAATACTGAATGTGAGAGTTACAATGGATCCAAAAGGCATTTGGAGACTTTTTATGTAGCCGCAATAAAAAATGCATGAATGTCTTTGCATTAGATAACAAATGCTTTTGGTGCTTTTCTCAGAACAAATGTAACTTCAGCCATTTCTTTGCAATTACGGTTAACCGACTGGTGTCAATGTGATTTTGTGTGTGTGTGTATGTGTGTGTGTGTGGGGGGTATCAGTTATCTTTGACTTGCTCTTTAAACAGTTTTTGAACAGTATATCTATTGTTATTTGTTTGTTTGTTACAATCTAACAAATTGGTTTTGTTAAATTTGGTATGAAAACTATTTTCTAAATGCATGTTATTCATCTCATTGTGAACGATTTATCCATGCATATGTTTAATTTTTACATTTTCTTTTGCCCTCATCATTTTTTAATCAAAATATCATAATCTTCTGGTGAAATTAGAGCTCTCCATTCATTTATTCCACTTAAACGCTTTCCCAGATCAAGAAAGTTTAATAGAGTCTAATAAATTTATGAAAAATTTTATAAAAAATTTAAATGTTGTTCAAATGCCACTTTGACTTGTTAAGATGATCGGTATGTGGTCTCTGGTCTCAAAAAACACACACGGAGTAGATTAAAAGCATTACATAAGTGCAAAACCTTCCATTAATCCATAAGTGTCTAGAAGAGAAATGAAAGGGGAACAAGTTCAAGGCTCTGTTGTAATAAAAAACATCTTTCCTTCTCCATTGTTCTGGCTAAAATCATATGAGACTCTCAGTATAAATGGCGGAACTAACTTAATTATGAAAATCCTCCTGCTGCATTGAAAATGGGCTGCAGTAACAGGGGAATAAAAGCTGTTATCCAGACATTCATGTGTGTGTGTGTGTGTGTGTGTGTGTGTGTATGTGTGTGTGTGTGTGTGTGTAAGATACCATACCCACCGGGCTTCTCTGCAACTGTCTGCTGTAATATAAATCCCTATTGCACTTTGTATTTATCCATTTTTAATGAAGTGTCTCAGCTGTGTGTGTGTCTGAATGAGATGAGAAAGGGGAAAAAGGGAGAGGGATGGAAGGAAAGATGAGGACAGGCCTGTTTACAGGATAGAGAGGCCCTTTCTGAGAGCATCAGAGCTTGTGTGATGACATCACTCTCACGGGTGACATAAGTCAGGTGCTTTTGTGATTATAAAATTAGAGACCTCTTATGTGTTCTAAAAAACCCACACTCTCTCAAAAAAAAAAAAGATTCCTCTGTTCCTTATTTACCCCTAAAGGGAGCATATTAGTATCTAAATGGTACATTTTAGTACATTTTGAAAGTGTTCCGCCCCAATGACTTCTCTGGAAGTACATGAAATGGCGTTTTTGTCATGTGTGGATGTATTTCCATTTTCTGTACTGAATCATAAAGTTGAGAATTATTTTACATTTCTTAAAAAAATCATGAATTGCTAGTTTATATTGTCAATCGGTTGCAGGTTTTATTAGAGGGAGGGACACTGACATTCAAGAGAGCATCTGATTGGACAAAAATCTGTGTAGTGCCAGAATAGTCATCAATATTTTTGGTCTGTTTTAGTGAAAGAGAAAAACTGTAAATTGTAAATGTATTTAAGGCTGGAATACACTACATGACTTTTACCCCAGATTATAGTGTCGAGAAGCTGATGCTAGTTGCCGAAAATCAGAGCCATTCTGCAGATTCAGGGCAGTCTATGGGCAAAGACTCTGATTTTTTAGCTTCAGACTATGATTTCAATTATTGAGAGGATATCACACGTTTGATATTTTGAGCCGATTTTAGACCACATAATGTTTTCATTTGTTTCTGTGTGAGTTTGTTGTGTTCGGAATGACTTGAAAGTCTGGTAGTCTGTGGTCCGCAGTCATTTAGTGGATGGTGCACAGCTTTCTGGCAACCATTTATAAAGTCGGCAAGTGGTTTATAATCTGTTCATATTTTAAAAGTCTTACATTATATTCCAGCCTTTAGGCATACATTAGCATTAGATGATTCAGAACGTTAGTTCTCATTTCATGGGTTTTTAAAATAATCAGAAAAGCTTCTCCTTTATTCTCCTTTTCTTTAGCTTTCCATTTCTGTTACATTTAGGAAGGAAAGGCCTGTGTAGGTGAAGAGAGGCTTTGAGTGGTGATGGGAATGCGGTGGGATTCACAAAGACCCTGATTGTGACAATGACACAGGCTCACATGAGCCTGCTAAACACAATCCGCAGGGATGACAACATGAAAGCACCAGTTGAACCATTTCATAAGCTGTTTATTTATCTAGTGAATTCATCTCTTTAATTTCTGCACAGCAGCATACAGGGCAATTGTGACAAAATATAAATAAGAGAATTCAACAGTGTGTCTTTTTATACTCTTTTAATTTAATTACAAGCCTCAGTTAAAAGTGTCAAATTGGCTGATGTCTTCAACATTTGATTCTCAGTCTCTCTCTCACGAACCAAGAATGTTACATTGAACAACAATTTAAAATGCATGAAATTATCATCATTATTATTAATATTATGTACAGCTGTCACCTATAAGCAAACAATGCTTAGAGCTTATTGGGATTTCACTTTCATCTGTAGAATGCACTGAAAAAAAAATACAATTATGTTATACAAAGATCAAAAATACTATTATAAACCCTTGTTATAAATGGTACACTATATTAATAAACTGCTGTTGACATTTTACATGTAAGTACAAAATATTGGTGAGGTAGTTCCCTCTGAAGTCACTTTTAAATGGTAAAATACTGAATAGACATCACTTAACTCTTTTTTTTTTTTTTTTCGGTAATTATTTACAATACAGCACATCTATGCTCCTTACTTCATTAAAATTTAATTCCTTTGGTAAACATAACTGTCAGAAATGTGCAGTCCTGCAAGTCAGAAGAATAGCCTGCGGTCACACTTTACATTACAGCGTTCATGTTACACACTAATGAGCAACACTGCTTTCTGGAGCTGCTGGAAATTCACTTAATATTAGTACTGTAAACATCTGTAACATGGACCCTGCAATGTTAAATGCCCAGCTCTGTCAGTGGGGTTGGAAATAATTTGGCCGATTATGAAGTTATGCTGACAACATGAATGCGCAACAGAGCCTCTATTGTGTTGCTCTGCGCGTCCGTGCTCGCAAATGTCAGGAAATTGCGGAGTGGACTTTCAGAAGAGAGCGGAATGGGACTTAAGTTCATAAATGAAGACATGGAACATTCTTTAAAATCGCTTAATGGCAAAATAAACTTTGGTTTAAAGACAAAAAGGAGGCGCAAGCTTAGCTTACAGTAAAGAAAATACTTGAGTTGAACAAAGGAGCAACTCCTCTGATGCCAACATTCACGTTTTCCATTTTAAAGAAAAATAACATCTTATTTCACACAAAATGTGACTATGCATCGTGAATAAACATCTAAAACCTATGCGTGAAAAGGAAAAAAATAGCTTTTTATGAATAAAGTATGCAATAAACTATGGAAATAAAGTATCTATAAAAATATAAGAGATTTTTTTTTCGTTTAACAAAACATTGATATCATCTTATTTGTTTGCCTAGTAGTTAAGACTCGGAAAGCAAGTCAATCAGAACAATCATCTGAAAGAAAATGTTCAGTGCAATACATGTAAGTATAGGAGTCTTTTAGAAGATTTTCACTCGCTTACCACCCACAGCTCTGCCTCCCTTCAGCACTCTCTGGGCAGGCTGGTCTTTGGAGAGAGGGCAGTATTTTATTGTATGCGCGTTGTCCCCGTTGGCACTGCATAGGGGGCATGTGTACGCCCGCAGAATCGGGCACACCACCCTCCCATCCGGGGTTTTCAGGACGTGCGAGCCGTATACCTCCTCCGGCGCGCCGTTATTCCGACAGAAGACGCAGATCTTGGGTTCCTGCTTATTGCGCGCCACCGGTTTCCTCATCTTCCTCTCCA
Organism: Sinocyclocheilus grahami; assembly: GCF_001515645.1. Lineage (NCBI taxonomy): Eukaryota > Metazoa > Chordata > Actinopteri > Cypriniformes > Cyprinidae > Sinocyclocheilus > Sinocyclocheilus grahami. The sequence continues at coordinate 274,066 of NW_015505720.1, read as the reverse complement.
CGCCGAACAGATCGAATCCTGCGAAGCTCCCTCCGATGCCCATCTCTCGCTCCTGGGAGGAGGACAGCAGCCCTCTCGTGCCTTGGTTCTGGTTCTGGAAGGGGCTCAGGATGGAGAAGCGCTCTTTCAGGTCCAGGATGGAGACGGAGGCGGGTGGGGGGCAGCAGCAGGATTCCAGGTGTCCTCCGCTGTCGCCGTCGCCCCCGGCGGAGATTACGCACGGGCACGGAGGGCTGTCGTCCAAGCCCAGAGTGGCTTTCAGGGACTCCGTGATGGAGTTTGGACTCTGGGGGACGCTGTGCTTGTTGTTCTTGGTGACCAGCGTGGAGAGGCCGAGATAGTCATTCCAAAAATTGAAGGTGTAATCGTAGGAGGTGCGCGCGCTCAAGTAGTTGTGGTTCAAAAAATCCATGTCTTCTTCGCTCAACCAAGATGCTTCTCTCGGAGGAAAACAAACAAATGCGAACAGCTTATATTCCGTTAGGTTGCTTTCTGTCTGCTCTCCGGGGTCGTAACTGTGCTCAAGTCCAGTGCGTTTCTTGGATATGTGCGTCTGAAGAACAGTCATCTGGTTATAAGGCTCCAGGAGAGGCAGAAGGATGGGCGGGGCTTTTTCAAACCAAGTTTCTGAGCAGCAGATCCACAGCGTGTTTTCTTCCTGCACGACCAGCGACTGTTCACTGCAGTGGAATGACACCAGGCACTCCTCTGTGATGGCAAAATAGACCAAAAAGTGCTCGTTAGTGAGAGATTACGCTTTATTTATATCACATAGTTTCCCTTTCTTTCACTATTTTAAGCGTCAATGACACAGAATCCTGCCCAAGATGATTTTTATAACTCAAAACACGTTTGTTTTCTAATTTTAAGAACTTACACATTCTTGATATTTAGAAAAGTAATCTTTGTATACATGCTGGTTTCATGCACTTTCAACAATGACTCCAAAAACGTTAAATAACTATTAAAATATTGCATAAATCACTTAATAATATTGACACACATTGGTGGGGGGGGGGGGCTAAAGGAGTCTTCTTTGTTTTATGGTTTTCTTGTCACATGACAACAAAATGGCTTCCTGCATACTTGTTATGCCACCCTGACTTTGACCAAATATCTTTGAAAATGTAATTATATTAAAATAGAGAGAGAGCAAGAGAGAGAGAGAGAGAGAGAGAGAGAGAGAGAGAGTTGGGGGAAATAGTTTTGCATATTATTTTATTAAGAAAATATTTCAAAAATTAAGCATTTTTTATTATTATTTTCCATTTTTTAACATGCCAATAAAGCTACTTTATTCTTAAATGCAAAAGTGTTTCAAAGCATGGCTGCATAATGTGTAGTTCAACTATATCAAATGCTCCACTAGCAAAATATGAAGGGAAAATGACCATTGCAGTCTATTCACAGATGATACATTATTACATCGGATTTCCTCTCTCGCCTCAGTGTCATCTCACAGTCACAGTAGCTTCTTTCTTTGGTGTGAGATATTTGGCTTTGTGTGCACTGCCTAGGCTTTACAGTGCAGCTGCAGTTTGTATGTGTTCAGGATTATGTGACGTGATCAGATTACACATGTGTCATTAGAAACAGAGGGTCGTGGGCGCACATGGGCTCTTTGTTCTTTGAAATCATGCCATGTGCGCACCTGCAGGCCAGAGACATGGAGTTGATTTTACTGTTGATTAGCATTGGACATTTAATTTTTTTTTTCAATTTGAATGATATTAACATGTTACTGAATGATATTATCATGTTCTTTTTTTCTGTAAAGCTGCTTTGAAACTATGTATTGTGAAAAGCGCTACACAAATAAACTCAAACTTGAAGGTAAATATACAACGGTTCATTGTTAGTTCATCAGATCCATTGAATAGTAATATTAACATATGCCACTTTTTATTTTCAACAATGCATTAGTAAACTGTGTAATTATAATTAAGAATAATAAATGACTTAGAAGGTTTTTTTTATTTTTGGTTCATGTTAACTAAAGTAGTTGCTAATATCAACAAATTAACTTACTGTAAAGTATTACCATAATTGATTATTTGACTTTAAATTCTTTTAATATGCTTTGAGACATTAGTCCACCCAAAAATGACCCAACCTCATTACGTTCCAAACCTATATGATTTTTTTTTCTTGTGTGGATGACAAAAGAAGATATTTTGAAGAATGTTGGTTAGCTAAACATTTTGGTTCCTATTGACTCCATTATGTGGACAAAAAAATTAAATAATAATAATAATAAATAAATAAGTAAATAAATACAAATAGGAACCCTATAATGTTTGATAATGCACATTCTTCAAAATATCTTCTTTTAGTTCAGCATAGGATAAAAAAGCATACAGGTGAGTAACTGATGACAGCATTTTAATTTCATCATTTAAGGTTATCAACTGAATGTCTTTTTATAATCAGTTTTCATAAGATTAGTATTCGTTATAAATTATTAACCTGATACTCTAACGTTAAGTTTGGTTCCTTGAGATGTTTAACAAGCTCATGAGGGTTAATATAAGTAGAAAATATGGTGCATTCTCCTTTGATGTTACTCTATTGTGATTATTATGATGTAACACAATATAAGTAAGCTGTTTTGGAGACAATAACTGCACCGGTGGTTTAGATATGGGCACCTGCAGTACATCCAATGCAATTAGACTGAGATTCAGGATTGTGCGTCTTTTAGAACTAAAAGACTGCAGCTCAGATGCCAGTGAATTGGCTTGGAGCCTGCAGGTCTTTTATGCTCCTCCTGCTGTGGCCTTGACTCTGTGTGAAAAGCTGCGATGGTGGAGGGTCATTATTCGACAGGCTCTTGGCTCAATGAGCTGTCCTGGATCCGACTCGCTCCAAAACTCACACTCTCTCTCAAAACTCTCGCCAAATTAACTCATCTTTGGGTAAACAAAAGGCTAATTTGCATTTTATGTATTTTGTTCAAGACCCCATGATTTGGGGACACAGGTGCACAGCAGCTGATTTCTGCACCCCGCGCACATAAATAATAGCCTAGTGTGTCTGTCACAGAACATCTCTGTAATAAATTAAGTGTGGTTATATTAAATGATGGATTTAGAGCTTGCCTACAAGAGATAGGAAATTATGTTCACAGCTCACGTACTCCTGCAATTAGGTAGAAACTTACTTTAAGGCAAGACAGCTGATACACGCAGTAGCTCAGGCTCACCACCGGGGGTCTGTGTGAGCTCAGAGGAGCGTCTAATAGGCATCACGTCATTAGGTATTCCGGAGTGCTGCAGCTTGTATAACAAGATCTACAACAATACAGTAAACACACTTACACTGTGGCCCTGCCAGAAAGAGAGCACATGGCACAGCTGTGTATTGAAGCATTCACTGAGGAAAGTATCCAGGTCATTCCTACAGTGCGGTAGGTTTTCGTGTCCTCTCATTGTTATTGAGGTACAGGTTCATTTTACTGTACATTTACATTACATTTATGCATTTGGGAAACACTTTGTCAAAGAGGAATAAAAGTAATTCGACAAAGTGCAAACAATATTCGTTAATACACAATGTAAGGTTTATTAGACAAGAAGATTAGGTAGCAAGCTGTTTTATTTTATTTTTTTATTTTTTTATGGAAAGCACATTTGTTGATTTTCTTTTATCACAGTATCACAATTAAAAGCTAAATTAAAGTTTATGACATCATTCTTAATGAAATTGCAGTTTTTCATATTAGAAAAAAATTTAATTTGACTAAGAATTATGTCATAAACTTTGCTTTTGCTTTTATTCCTTTATTACAAAATGGGTATAAGGTGTATAAACTGAAAATATTATTGATTAAAAAAAGGAAAAACAAATAAATACACAAAATATTAATAAATTGCCAAGAAGCTCGTGCCATTAAGTAAAAATATATACTTAATTTATAACTAAATTTTGGGAGAAATGATACCCCCAAAATTAGGTTATTGATGAGAGAAATGGAAAAATGTGTAATATTTCTTAATACATTACCAGTATTTGGTTGGCAAACAACAGCACAAGCATCCATAGAAACATTGGCATACAATTTGATTATATTTTGTGATGTTTGTGGTATTAATTGGTTTATAATATTCCATCCTGTTTGGAATGTTTTATCCATACAATTACAGAAATCAGTATTCAAAAGACATTTCAAAATGTATTACCATGCTTTAAATAATCAGTTCTAAAAGTCTGTTATACCCTTTTATGGAACTCTTCCTTAAATTACACAAGCATATACATTTTTTAAAGGTTTAAAATTGAGTTCCAATTGTACTGCATAACAGGAATGACCCATTTATGATATCAAAGCATACAGTAATTATCACTCATGATTGTTAGATGACAACACTCTCATTTGTCAGGGGTGACTCATCACACAGCTAACTGCATTTGAGGTTGCTGCATTATTTCTGTTTGATTTGTTTGATGACTCAGGGTCATCTAATTGAGGCTTTTAGAGAATAAACATTATAACAACCCTCTAAGTAATAAAGTAAGAATCTATGTAACGACAAAGACCATTAGTATTCCCTGCAGGGAGGAATGCAAGAGTAAGGTTTCTATCGATAGCAGTGTTTCCTGCCACAGCGTGGGCAGAGGCCACACTCAACCATGCTGTAGTACAAAAGGCCTTCCTCTATTCTGATTAATTATATTCCTTCAGGAATGTGGACACTGGGTTCCTCCAGCACAGCTACCATCACCAGCCACTGTACGTCTAATTAAAAGTGGAGGAGAGCTCTGTGAACCTCTGCCAGCGCTGTGGATTAAGTCTATTTAAAGAGGGAATTCAATAGAATGCCGTACCTTGCTGCTTATCCGAGCGGAAAATGATGAAGAAGATGTGCTTTGTGTAAATTTGCACTCGGCTTAGTGGCTTTTCTTTCTTATTGAGCACTACATTGTCTGGACTTTGACCCCTTTGGTACTGGTTGAGATTTTGGGCTGTGTCATATGCAGAGGGCAACAGGTGCAGAGCCCGGTTTCAAAATGACCTTTTAGGTGTTTGCACACTTGCTGACTTCAGAGTTGCATGCTGTTTGTGAAGAGATCAAAATAAACACTCTGATAGGGGTTATATCTGCCACATACACACTGCAAAGTTTCAGGAGTGAATCCTCTAAATTACAGTTTTGTGTGTGTACGGAACAGAACTCACTCTAGTAATGGTGATGATTGACACCATGGTAACCACAGCGACATTTTGTAACGTTGTTATTGTATTCTGGATGGTCGTTAGGACGTTGTCATTGTGTTCTGGATGGTTGCTAGGACATTGTTTGGTGGTTGCCAGAGTTTTTATGGGGTGGTTTCTAGAACACTGCTAGGTGGTTGCTAGGGTTTTTGGGTGGTTTCCAGGGTATTCTGGGTGGTTGTTAGGACATTGCTAGTGTGTATTGGGTGGTTGCTAAGAATTTGCCAGGTTGTTGCCAGGGTGTTTTGGGTGGTTTCTATGGCACTGCTAGGCAGTTGCTAAGTGTTCTTGATGGTTACTAGGGCATTGATTGGTGGTTTCTAGGGTGTTTTGGGTGGATGCTAAGATATTGCTAGAGTTTTTTTCATTTTTTATTGTCTGACAGTGAAAAATTATAAGTGATCCCATATAAAGTATGATATTTGACGAATGACCGTGCTGAATGCGTGAAGTGACGTCGCCACTCAGGATTGATCACTTGTCTGTTGTCTGGCTTCTTGTTTCTCTGTAGCTGGTCAAGCGCGCTATTTGAGTGAAGTAAACAGATATATCTGTTCATCCTCCATAACGTGATCACTAGTTACATCTCAAACCATATGTTAACACTTGCGTTAAGAAGGCAACTAATGATGTATATGTAATATCAGCCCCACAGTGTAAAATGTGTAAAACCATATGGAACGGTTAAGCAACGAGAGCGGTTTGGCCTGACAGTGAAGTGGCTGTAGTAATAGTTATGTTTGCCTTAATTTTGACGTTTCTCAACGTTTCTTGACATTTTCTTCCCAGTCAATATTTCTTTAAAAAATATCGCAATACTGCAAGTGTATCCGAAGGATATTTTACAAATTAGCAGTAGATATTGAAGTCAGAAATGTCCTCTGTGACGTGACTCTTCTGGGCTTATCCAGCGTCATTACCATGCTACATTCATAATGCTGCAACATTACATCATAAGACAGGATGAGAAATTAGAACAGGCTCCGTTTCTCCCTCGGTATGACTGTCTGATTTATCGGCATTATCAATTATACAGCGGCATATCCAACCGAGAGTCTCCACGGGGTGCTGCTCTCTATAGCACCAAATGATGCAGTACATAGCAGGACTGAACGGGAGGACTCTTATCGGGACAGTTTCTGCTCATTCAGAGTTTTTGCCTTTACAATGTTCCCCTTGAGTTGACACAATCATTTAAAGAGTTGCAGAGTTGGGCGATCTGTTCCAAGCATCTCTCCTAACATCCTCCTTCCCCTCCAGCTACTGTGTATCCAGGATTAAACGATTGAAGATCTTGTGGGGGGGCTTCTTCTTCTCTGACTGAAATATTAATGGTCACATTATTACTTAATTTTGTTGTGACTCAAAGGAATTAATACCCATCCATTAAATGGTGCTAATTCAGCCCCTGTCTGGAGAAAGCCTGCCCGCGCCGAACAGGGAATCACATTAGCTCATGAATGATCTATGGCTCCGGTATGGCGTCTGTTGCTGCAAACTGATTTAGTGGTTCGAGCTGACAAACTGATGAGTGCACAAGCAGTTGCTGACCAAGGCAAACATTTACTTTTAATGGGATATATTCTTGCTCCCATCACTCGGAGTGTAATGCTTGCACTAGCTTAATGCATAACCTGACATCTGTATGCAGGTCTGGTTCTAATTGCAGGCCAGTCGACAGAAGCTGATAAACTGGATTTAAAGCACTTTATAAATGCTAGTTTTCTGCATTTGCAATCTCCGCTATCTTTCTTGGATTTTAATCGTCACATTTAGCTTGTATATTGAACAGGGTTTGCTGAGGTAATGCTACAGTGCTGGGTCTAAGTGTGCCAAAGGCTCTGTTTACACATTTTGTTTAAGTTGTAGAAATGTTGTTATGTGCTAATATGCATTAGTTTTTAAAATATATTTCTATTATATTTTCATTTAATATCTATATTTTCATTTAATATATATATATATATATATACACACACCTTATTTTTCCCGTAATAGCAGGTGCAGCCATTTTGTAAATTTTATGGGTCTGGCTTCCGGTGTCATTTGCTTCCAGCTATTTTTAGTTGTACAAAACAGCTTGTCTTCCTGCTTGATACTGTTAACTGGTGTGTTTTACCATATTATGTTAATGTATTATCATAATTATGAACACACTAGTTTGTAGTGCAAACAGTTCCCCTTCAGGAACTCGAGCTGCGTCGAGTCGCTTTGGGAACGCCCTTGCGTGACCGCGTTCTGAAGCACGTGTCAAATCCGTCGCAAGGGCGTTCCCAAAGCGACTCGACGCAGCGTCTCGTTCCCTCGGGGAACCTAGAGTCGTTTTACACTTTACTTTCCCTACTGCGGCTAATGAACCAGGAGTCTTTCACATTCACAGAAAACGGCTTGCTTCCATTAGGTGTACACCCACCCACACACACACACACACACATTTATAGGCATGTTTAGATGTTTATATAGGAAAACAAGAAGAAAGATGACGATGATGATGTTTATCAAAACCAGGTACAAACAGGGTCAAACAAAATGACCACTGCAGGTGAAAGTTCATTGATAATTAGGTCCATTAATAAGATGTCTGGACAGTTGATGTATTAGTGGATTGTCAACCTCAAAAATGCTAAGTGGCTGTAGCATTTCTAGCCTATCTCTCGTTTCTTCCTCTCTCTCCATCCCTTTCTTCCTCCCAGCGCTCTCAAGACATGCTTCTTGTTCTTGTATTGACCTGTGTGACGGTACAGATTAAGTCTAATCCTTGCTGGTTACGTTATCGATTGCCAACACGAGGATGATTATGGGCTCAATTTGAGGAGGGAATAAGTCATTTTTCTCCACTTACTATGTTTTGGGCCTGTCTCCTCCACTATCTGTCCAGTTCACCACTGTGTTGTTGACACAAATAGCTTTCACTTCCAACACTCTGGCATATGTGTTAATCTAATTAGGAAACTAAACACATTCTACATGATGTCGTCCTGTGGGTTCTTGGTAACATATTGCGCTTAGGACAAACCGTTCAGGCTCTGCCAGCTTCATTTTTTTCCAGACATGCAGGAATGAGTGTCCATGGAAATCAGCACATACAAAATGTTAAAGACTATAGCCAAGGCTGTACTGTGATATTTATGTGAGTGGCTACATGATGGCATTTTCACATTTGACAGCTTCATTTGACAGATTTGTGAATTGTTTAATCTATAAAAAAATGACACACACGAATGTTGTATAAATTAAGCTTTAGCGTTAGTTCTGGCAGGTCACGTGAGTCAAGCTTGCATCAGCTGATTCTCAGCTGATCACATCTACCTATAGGAATACGACACCTATCGCGGCATTCCTATATAAGCTGTATTCAGTATTATTCAGCAGCTTTTTAGCTTGCTTCGGAGCAAATTAAGCATCGCTGCTCGCAAATCAAACTGTTGCAGCGTGTTTCAGAACATCTGAAATCCACATCTAAGATAAGTGAATGCTGTTTTAATCCATATCGCTGTGTATATTACCTGGTCTGCTAATTGAAAAAAGCATATTTGCAGCAGCATTTGCGCATCTGTGTTCATACAGCTGGAGCAACACCTAGTCTAGAGCATGCAATCGCTCTGAGGACACGCCGATAGTTAAGGCCATGAGAACAAGTTTAAATGAAACACGCATTCTCGTGTATGAGTTTCAACTGGGGTTCGCTGTATTCAGCGGCATAATCTCAATGTTACGGTTGTTTATTTCTAAGGTTGATGTTTCATTAGCTGTGCGAGTGTGCGGTCAGAAGCACGCGTTTATCGATCCTAATGGCTTCTATACATATAAGAATCTAATATCAATGACAGTCATTCGAAGTATTTCAATAAAGTGTTACACTTAAATATCATTGAGTACATTAATGATATCTGCATTGTTCTGTTCTGTTAACCCTAGGGGGGTTATTATTGCTGCTCTCCCTGCTCATTCATGACAGGCTGCATGGATGGGCAGGGAGGTTTTTTGCCCAGAACAGAACCATACCGCCAAACCAAACTTTATGCTAAGTATCTATCATTCTGACGATAGTGGTCCTGACAGAATTAACGTTTTTGTGCTAACGTTTTTAGAACATTATTAAAGACCAGATAACTTTGAATTAACATTAAATTAATGTTACTGGAAGAACATTTGTTCATAACTTTGAGAGAACCTTGCCAGAAAGTTCTGAGAACATTCTGTTAAGAACTGGTCAGACGACACTTTCTTCCATTGACTTCCATTCATAAACACGTGTATATTCGGAGATCGAAAATGCAAGCTCGTGTGAATTTCATTGTGTTCCAAAGGTCAAGTCTGGTGAACTTGTTTTGCATGAAGGCGTGTGACCAAGAGAAGATTAGCAAAAGAACACAAACTTTAAATCTGCAGGATTGCAGCATTGCAGTAAAGTGAAGTAGAATACATATTCTTACATTTCAGTTGTACAGTATTATATGAAGATTTTTTTAAAAGACTCTGGAGAGCATGGCGTGATATTACAACCATTGCAGTGTCTGTTAAAAATCTTGTGTGACAACAACTTAAGCTGGGTTACTTCAGTAATACACCATTTAAGACCAACTCATTTCAAGCGTTTTCAGCAGTGTGATGTTCATAAGATGGTTAATTTATCAAACTGCATGTTAGCGTGTTATTTTGCATGCAACTCACGGACAATCTCCAGTGTGGTTCCTAGAAACCAAAGAACGTTTTAGCAAGCATTCTCAGCATCTCTTTTGTTTGCCTCACTGCGTTCCTGGTGAGTCTCGCTATCTCGCTCAATGTAAACAGTAAACAATAGCCCAAACCACACCAGAAGAAAAGACTTTGAGCATATAAAAGGTGGCTTTTACGGTACACAAAAGAAAACAATAGGCTACATGTTTGCAAATCCATCATTCTCTAAGTGCAATTTTCCTAAGGCAGCAGTTTAAAGGAAAATGAAAATTCAGTAATTTACTTAGTAGTCTAATATCATTCCAATCCCATTTTTTTTCTGTTTAAAAAAGTTATTATTTATTATTCAATGAAAAGCTTCCTCTACATCTCAGTTCTCAAATCAAACATGGCACCAGGTTTGGATTTAAAGATATTTGATCATGACACACATTAAACACATTCGATTTTCACTGTGAATAACAAATAACAATTCCGTTAACACAAAGCTTTTGTATTGCTAAAACATTTGGAATATAGCACACACATTGAATGGACTCCATAATTTTTGTGGTACTTTCATGTCCTTTTTTAAGTTTGATAGACATGCTTGCTGTAGCTGTAAAAGAGCTGCATTAAGATTCTTCAGATTCTCCTTTTCTGTTCCACGGAACAAAATAACAATGCAAAGATATGATACAACAAGAGGGTAATAGTAAATAAAGACAGAATTTACAGCAAATGTGTTACTTTTTCTTTACATTACCAGTAAGCAGAGAATATGTTCCCATAGAGTTTGTTCTGAATAGAATGTAAATACATAAAGGATACGTAATGGCAGAACAGTGGTGTTTCATATGCTCATATCTAAAATAATTTGCCTTCATTGTGTTCCAAAGGTCAAGTCTGGTGAACTTGTTTTGCATGAAGGCGTGTGACCAAGAGAAGATTAGCAAAAGAACACAAACTTTAAATCTGCAGGATTGCAGCATTGCAGTAAAGTGAAGTAGAATACATATTCTTACATTTCAGTTGTACAGTATTATATGAAGATTTTTTTAAAAGACTCTGGAGAGCATGGCGTGATATTACAACCATTGCAGTGTCTGTTAAAAATCTTGTGTGACAACAACTTAAGCTGGGTTACTTCAGTAATACACCATCATTTAAGACCAACTCATTTCAAGCGTTTTCAGCAGTGTGATGTTCATAAGATGGTTAATTTATCAAACTGCATGTTAGCGTGTTATTTTGCATGCAACTCACGGACAATCTCCAGTGTGGTTCCTAGAAACCAAAGAACGGTTTTAGCAAGCATTCTCAGCATCTCTTTTGTTTGCCTCACTGCGTTCCTGGTGAGTCTCGCTATCTCGCTCAATGTAAACAGTAAACAATAGCCCAAACCACACCAGAAGAAAAGACTTTGAGCATATAAAAGGTGGCTTTTACGGTACACAAAAGAAAACAATAGGCTACGTGTTTGCAAATCCATCATTCTCTAAGTGCAATTTTCCTAAGGCAGCAGTTTAAAGGAAAATGAAAATTCAGTAATTTACTTAGTAGTCTAATATCATTCCAATCCCATTTTTTTTCTGTTTAAAAAAGTTATTATTTATTATTCAATGAAAAGCTTCCTCTACATCTCAGTTCTCAAATCAAACATGGCACCAGGTTTGGATTTAAAGATATTTGATCATGACACACATTAAACACATTCGATTTTCACTGTGAATAACAAATAACAATTCCGTTAACACAAAGCTTTTGTATTGCTAAAACATTTGGAATATAGCACACACATTGAATGGACTCCATAATTTTTGTGGTACTTTCATGTCCTTTTTTAAGTTTGATAGACATGCTTGCTGTAGCTGTAAAAGAGCTGCATTAAGATTCTTCAGATTCTCCTTTTCTGTTCCACGGAACAAAATAACAATGCAAAGATATGATACAACAAGAGGGTAATAGTAAATAAAGACAGAATTTACAGCAAATGTGTTACTTTTTCTTTACATTACCAGTAAGCAGAGAATATGTTCCCATAGAGTTTGTTCTGAATAGAATGTAAATACATAAAGGATACGTAATGGCAGAACAGTGGTGTTTCATATGCTCATATCTAAAATAATTTGCCTCATAAAATAGCATATTATCTCACAGATAACCCTTTGTAATAGCATGCATTTGTGTGGTGCATATCCAAGGTCCTGACTGAGTGATCATAACTGTCCGGGTATGTGTTGAATGGAGCCAATAAAGCAAGTGGGTCGATAACACACACACACACACACACACACACACACTTTCATTATCTCACGCTGCACTGAAGCTGCACAGATTGGCTGCATTATTTCACAAAACGATGAAAATGTTCTCGCATGAACGAGTTGATGTATTCTGTTGTGTTTGTTTCTAATTCAAACCTGATGGTAATGTGTGAGATTGTTTTAAATGCAGAGGGTTTTTAGAGATGCACAGGGCATTTTGGTTGAATTCTGCACTCATTCATTATCCCATGCCTGCTGTTGCAGAGACGTGTTCATGCTGCAGATGTACTATGGAAAACTCACATCTTTAGCATGGAACTCTTCTGATATTTACCCTTTGAATCGGTGTATTTGTCTCTTAAAAGAGCCGTAGAGAGTCTTGTAATACCTTCAATGCTGCGAGCTGGGCCATATGTTCGATAAGTTAATTAAAATGTTACGAGCTTTTGCAGCACCACAATGAAATCAAATTTTGTGTAGTGAAGGCTATTAATATTCCAATATGGCAGGGAGGTTGGAATGACAGACCCAGGATCAGTGAAGGCAAGAGAACTACAGAATAACAGCGGCACATTCATTCATCCTCATTTTTGCTCCGTTAGGCTTGTGAGTGCTTGTGTGTGTGTGTGTTGTCTGGCACATGTATGTAATTACACAAGCGAGCGTGATGAATTTCTTTAACACCTCAAACCCAGCACAAGAGCTCCTCGCATGTCAGAAAACACAAGTCACTTAAGTCGCTTTCTGAGCGCTGAGGAAAAATTAAGCGTAATCCTTCCCGCTGTGCTCAGACCTGTTTGCACACTTCACCTGAAAATAACTCCTAATTGGCCCAATTGTGTCTCAGTGAAGTGAGCAGGCTTTATGTGGTGCTTAATAAGGCAAGGATCATTATTATTGCTCTTCCTATTGCAATGAATTTGAACAAAACAAACCCTTATCCTAAAGAATTCAACTTCAGTGTGTCATCTTGGACCATTTGTGCTACATATATGAATGATGCATCAAATCATGCAGCATGTTGAGGAAAAATTTAGGTTTTTTTGTCCATTCCATAGACTGACATAGAAAGAGGGAGCTGAGATATCATAGTCCATGCATACACTGCAGAGTATGTATTGTGCATATTGTGTATTGTGCATAAGTGTTATGTATATATCATTAACATTATAAATTAATAAAATAAAATAATCATTATTAAAATGATCATTATAAATTACTGTTCCATGTCAATGTTATTTTAGCATTATTTATAGCTAAGCTATAGCCTACTATTATGGTATTTATAGCATAAGTACTTAGCTTTTGTTTTTATATTTTAATTTTTTTTTATTTTAGTTTACATTTTAGTAGTATTACATTCCCCAGAGAAACTTTGCATTCCAACCCCCCCCCCCCCCCCCCCCAAAAAAAACACAAAATTATAGATTTTTCCTCATATTATTTCTATCACATAAGTTTTGCGAGCGAACTAAAATATTCTCAAAAAATGCAGATGTTTTGCAAACGTTTCCTCCCATGTCATTTTATTTACCATCACCATGTCCCTTTAGAGGCTCCGTGATTTCAATTATGAAAAATGACTTTCAATAGTTTCAGTTAACAATAACAACACTGTTACATGTGTATGTACGGATACAAAATACAGGTATCATTTACAAATTTGTGAGAGTTGACGATGGTATCCAAGACTTTTGTTTTAGTTTTTTTTGGTCTGTTTTAACCCAATTGTTTTTATTGGTATAACTTTATATACCAATAACATTATTTGGTATAATAATTGGTATAATTGTATGTATTAACTTCTGGTATTTATTAGTAAACCACTACCAGCAGAGACATTGTATCTTGTTTATGCACTTTAATATGCTGTTTTTAAAGAGTTAATTCTCGCTTGACTTGACATTAGACTACATGGTTGCTGAGTGGAGAAAGATAGCAAATGCATCAGAAATTTGCAAACAAATCACATATGTCGACACCCATTTGTGCCAAATGGGCAATCGGTGTCCAAAAGAGTCATGTCTCTGTATTAGCAACTACAAATAAAGTATGAATGCTGAAACCTTAATTTATCTGAATGAATTCAGTTCCAGGATTTTTTTTTCTCCAAAAAAACCCAAAACAAAACCACCCAAATAATCTCTAAAATAACCCAAATTTGGTGTTTAGCAAACAGGATTAATCTCTCAAACGAGAAGTTACAGCCATATTTTGTTGCAGTGTGAATGGAGCCATTGAAACATGAAGGCCATTTTGACTGTTAAGCAATTATAGAGTAAAGTAGCAACCATCCAAAACACTCAGGTAACCACCCAGCACTCTTTAGCAACCGTGCAGCAGCACCCAACACTTTTGCATAGGCAAGCACCACTCATACTTTCTTCAGAAAATCTAATAACATGTGCAGATGCAGTCATATATATGTGCATGTGCCTTTGTTGTCAGTTCATGAAATTGCAGATACACAGAGAGATTCCATGTAAAAATTCATATGCATGCAAATCCTTGACGTCGTTTAATTCCAGCGATGGCATTCCTCCAGGTAATCTAACATCCTTCGAATCACTCTGCATTTTCCCCATCTAATACTCTGTTGTCAAGGCTGTTTAAAATGGCTCCTGCTGCCTTTCTCTAGCTTCACTTAAAGCCTCGCAGGGCTGCCACAATGCACCTGACACCCTCACAATGGTGCTTTTGTTACCTTGGCTTAGACAGGGAAGGCAGCTAACCTTTCCCCCTCAATCCTTTCATCTTCCTCCCAGAACCACCTGAGCTCAGAGCCCGATGATCCAATGAGTCTTTCTTCAGAGATGGGGAAAGATAACTCACTGAAGACTGCATGCAACTGGATTGTGGACTGTAACAGTTTTAGGAGTGAATGTCTCAGGGAATGCCTGCTTGTTAAAATTGAATCATTCTAAAATGTCATGAAGTGAATTATAAAATGTTAATATGCAGCTATTCTCTGAGACAATGATGGAAGCTCTGTTCAAAATCCTAATGAGCTGCTTTATAGGCAGCATTCTAATAGAAATCGAACCTCAGTCAAAAGTGACCAATCTGGAATGCTTAATCTATGTACAACTAGAGCTATTCACATAAAACGCACAAGATACTGTACTCACAATTGATTATTTTTGCAAATTGAAAAGTTAATGCTATTATTTGAATAAGCATAAAAATACATACCATTACATTGATCACAAATTACATTAAAGACATTTATAATGTTACAAAATATTTCTATTTCAAATAAATGCTATTCTTTTGAACTTATTCATCAAAATAAATAATGTATCACAGTTTCCATAATAAATAGCAGCACAATGGGTTTCAGTATTGATAATAATTAGAAATGTTTCTTGAACAACAAATCAGCATATTAGAATAGTTTCTGAAGCATCATGTGACACTGAGTAATGATACTGAAAACGCAGCTTTAAATCACAGAAATAAATCACATTTGTAAATATATTAAAATAGAAAACAGTTATTTTAAATTTTAATGCATTTTTATTTCTTTTACTTTATTTCTTTTATCAAATAATTGTAGCTTTGGTGAGAATAAGAGGCTTCTTTAAAAATATTGAAATATCCTACGACCCCAAACTTTGGAACAATAAGGTAAAATGTAATTTTATATTTTATGTCATTGAATTTTTAATACAAAATTATATTTTATTTTTCTCTCACTTTGTCCACCATCTTAAATTAATTTTATTGACTAAGCTTCTCATATTCACTTAGACTTGTCCACAATATGCATTTTGGCATTACTTTCTCCACAACTACACTGTAAAAAACAGTAAATTGTAAATAAAACAACTTCGATTACTCGGGTACATTTGACAATAAATACTATTACAGTCCTTCTATTTCATAAAGTCATGTTTAATTGCAACATGTTACTTGCCATTTCTTTGTGAAATTTTCCATCAATTTCTGAAAACTATGAAAAAGTTAAATTTTTTTATTTTTATCTCAGTGTATGCCGAGAAAATGCTGTCTACATTTTTAGTTTGCCCTTATGTTTTGACAGCCTCATTTGCATGTTAATGTCTTGTTTGCCCCTGCTTGTATCTAAATGTAATCTTTCTTTACATTTCCTAACGTGTATTGATACCTAAAAATGCTGACTATGAAGAAAGCTTACTATATTTGAGAAAAAGTGGTAATGTACCAAAACAAACGGAATAATTAAGTTTGTTATAGTTTGAAATTTCATTTCTGCATTAGTACACTTATACTCTTCTGCACTCTTTATACTCTTATACTATATTTTTATGGTTGTGTGTGACTGAACGTTTTCCTAATGACTTGTGTAATCTAGCAGACAGAAACCTGACTGCTCACCTTTCACCATCTCACCATCATTAGTGATCTGACCACTCCATTTCTATTCCCAGAGGAAATCTATTTACCTCTCTGTCTGTGTGTGTGTGTGTGGGTGTGTGTGTGTGTGTGTGAAAGAGAGAGAGAGAGGGAGAGGGAGAGAGAGAGTCTATGTGTGTTTCCCCTTCAGGTGTAATGAAATCCTATATGCCAGTTTCTTTTGGAATCTGTATCTTTGGAAAGTGTTTTATTGAGTTTGAGTGGGTTGGTGTCTAGTATACACTCTTAAAAATAAAGGTGCTTCAAAAGGTTCTTCAAGCGATGCCATAGAACAGCGGTGGCGAACTCCGGTCCTGGAGAGACGCAGGCCTGCAGAGTACAGCTCCAACCCTAATTAAAACTCACCTGCCTGTAGCTTCCTAATAACCCTTCAGACCTTGATTAGCTTGTTCAGGTGTGTTTGATTAGGGTTGAAGCAAAACTCTGCAGGGCTGCGGCTCTCCAGGACTGACGTTCGCCACCCCTGCCATAGAAGAACAATTTTTGGTTCCACAAAGAACCATTCAGTCAAAGGTTCTTTAAAGAACCATCTCTTTCTTACCTTTTTGTAAACTGAAGAACCTTTTTTCGCCCCAAAGAACCTTTTGTGAAACAGACAGGTTCTTCAGATGTTAAAGGTTCTTTATGGAACCATTTAGACAAAAAGGTTCTTCTATGGCATCGTGAAGCACCTTTATTTTTAAGAGTGTAGTTGAGTGTAGTTAGCGAGCGAGTGTGTGTGGAGATGGACCGCAGCTGCGCTCTCATACTCGTCTCCCTCTTTAATGAGGACCTTTTACCAGATGAAAGCCCTGTTACCGCTGCTGTTCCTGTCATAACCTATTCTACCTCTCTCCCTGCCAATCGAGGCCGACTGAAATCTCTCCAAGGCTCTGCCAGTTTAATCACACAACTGCCCGATTCCTTCAGTCTCCCTCTTCAAGTCCCTACAGCAAGAACTGTACATGACTATATGCACACGTATGGTCTATACCTACAAATTTGCACATACTCATGCCATTCCGAACCGAATTGACAATGACTTTTAAATTCCAGTTCAGTTCCTGAATTTGCATTGACAAGGGATACATAATTGAAATTCAAATTTACTGTTAGAAAGTAGTATTTATTTAACTAAATAAGCAGCTTGTCAAGACAAATTATGAACTTGTTTGAAGGTTGAAAAATTTTATTGACTTGAAATTTGAAGATGGATGGATGGATTCAACACAAATTCATACTCCTGAAATGAAAGGGAGACTTCAAGGGAGTTCTTTATTTCTAATTTAAAAAAAAATCTAATCTGATTGGATCTTTTCTTCTGCGATTTCTCAATTGATTTCTAATTTTGTGGTAGATATGCCTCAGACGGTCAGTTTACAGACTGTGTGGTCAGCAATTTTGCCATTTATCAAATTACATACATAACATAAGCTTGAAGATGCACTGTCTATCTGCAATTTTATAATTTGATGCATCATTTTATGCATTTGGTAGATGCTTTTATCCAAAGCGACATTGCATTCAAGCTATGCACTTTATAATTTCATGCCTTCTCTGGGAATCAAACTCATGCTCTTGTTTGAGCTGCATTAAGATTTCACAGTGAAGATATTTGTTTCAGCTTTCACACTCAGACTGTGAATATAAATATCTTCCAATATGTGAAATCTTCTTGGTGAAATGATTTTGTCCAATACTTCTATTGTTGTATGGTAATTGATTGTAGCCTTATTATAGAGTGTGGTAGACATTTCTGCAGGATGCATCTTTCTGTCTGGTCTGTTTCTCTCTCTTTCCTCCATTTTTGTGTCCATCCCCCCACCTGAATCCTGCTGCTGTCCATCACTTGTTCCGCTCCATTTCAAACGGCTGACGTTTCCATAAACATCCTCCCTTTTTCCTCGCTCCAGCTGGGCTGAATAGCTTTATTTGTTTTTTTGTTTTTTTTTGCCACAGTTGGACGGCATAACCACCTAAGTGGCAAGGTAACATTTGACTCCTTGTGCACCTTTGTACAAGTCGTTGTTCCCAGAGAGTGAAAGAAAACTCCCCTCCGCTTAGCATTTGACTAAAGCTAATTTATCTTTTGACCTCATGCACTAAAAGCTCGGACAGAGTGCTGGGGTATCGGGTTTGGACCAGAGCTGTTGTGAGGAGAACTCGATCCGATCGGCCACTGGAGATTCTCAAGGACAGGTTGTTGTCGTCGTGGGAAACAGCAGCTGTTTCCAGATGGAGGTTTTTCAAAGCTCTCTGCTCCCACTGGGAGACTGGAGCCACCTGTCCACTCCGCACCCGAAAATGTAAACCTGAACGTCCATGCATGTCACGTCCAATCACCTCACTGTAAGCCACGCTAATGGACTTGTTAAGAAAATTTCGATCAATGCCATTGTAATGGGCCGGTAATAGAGATTATATTGGTCAAAGGTTTGGGAATCCACAGATTTAGCAGTTAGTTTTGGTGGCATCACTTTACAGATTCACTTCACTCAAAATTCAGCAAGGTTTAGGAGACCATGTTAAACAGCTACACACGTAAAAAAAAAATAAAGGTCCTTTATTGGCATTAGCTATGTTTCCAGCTAAAGTTGTGAATTTAACTAATGCACATAATTAGAATATTGCATACAACTTTCACGAATAAAGTAGTTTCCATCCCACATGTTCAAGAGAATAAAATCATCACTTTTAGTGCAAAGTATATAACAAAATTCAAGTTGCTGCACCCATGAAGCCTGTGGCTCTTTTTTTCCTATGTAACTTGCATCTCAGAGCGCACAGACAAAACACAATAACAAATGTTGTCATGTGATCTTGCGTGTTTCCATGCAGCGTTTCATTATATGATATCCAAAAATTCCCAGCAAAATAGGTGCATGAAACATCAGCTCCAGTGGTGCAGACGGTTAATCGATTGATCTTGGCTTTTTGATGCGATCGACCAGGGTTCGATCCCGTCTTTTGCCAAAAAAATTTTTTTCCTCCCTTTTCAAATCTCATATTAGCAATGGATTCTATTTACACTAAGTGAAAATAGTAGTATTTTTAGCAATGTGCCATTTACACTAAGTGCAAATACCTATTTACACTATGTTAAAATAGCAGGATTTCTACTATCAAGTATACTACTTGTTGCAAATAGTGGCAATTATCTGCACTTCAGTATTGTAGTACATTATAAAACAGTATGCAATAATAACGTATTGAGTGTAAATTATCATTTTAGTTTAATTATTAAATTAAATTAAATGTATATAAATTTTCAAATATTGTTCATTCATCTTTCATGTTCATAGTACATTACATACATTACCTAGTTAATTTTTTACTATCTACATTTTTACTTGATTTACATACTAATTGAACCTTATTGTACAGTGTTACTATTTTTCTTTGGAATAACATAAACTAATGAATTATTTAAAATAATGAATTTGTAAATTGGATTCATTTTGACTTTAATACTATGAGAAACTCATGATTTCCCTCAAAATCATTTTTTTATGTGTAGAAAAGACTGGCTAAAGTTTTTTTACCCTGCTAAAAACAAACAGCTTAAGCCAGGTGGTATTTATATTCCAATGTGCCAGTGTGCAAACAAGGCAGACACAAAGAACATTAATAAAGATTTCAAAATAAACATCAAAATGTGGCTATATTCACTGCATATGAAGGAAATTACAAGGAAATTAAAAAAACTAAACAAAAAACAACAACTCAACTTGGATGCAGACAAAACATCAAATCAGCAATGCAGATCTTTTCACATGCAGAATATTGTCTAGGCACACAAACAGATTTGTTCTCACCTCACACGAGGCTGTCCCATGTCAATTGTGTAAAACATAATGCATTCTCCATATCCATCATTTGAGGGATTATGGGATACTTCATTATCATAGATGGTGATAAGCATGGCTTTGGGCAGGATAAACCTCATTATGAGCTTTAAGCTTCAGGCAATTAATTTTCTTTTCTTGAGGGGAGGAAAATTCCACGTGTGGGGAACCGTGGCCTGTAATTAAATGTAACCCTGGCAGAAACTCACAGGACTATCGCATGCAGTGCCCGATACGTCCAATGGAACAATAGAGATTTGGTCTGAGAATCTGAAGTAAAGTTATTCGTTCTGCATGCTGTATGCATTGTGGGTCTGTGCGATGTTGTCTGCTGGCATCTCAGAGCTGCAGAGAATATTCTGGAAACACCATGTTAGATTAGAGCATGCTGGGAAAACAGGCGTTGTACAACACTGGACTTTTTTTTTTTCACCGTATCTCAAATTCTTGAATGTTTTGTATGTATAAATTTATTTATTCATTTATTTATTTACTTAATTTTTTAATTAATGGGGTGTTAAAAGAAAATATATATTAAATATAAAACTTTTTTTTCTGTGATGCAAAGCTAAATTTTCAGCCTCATTACTCCAGCATTCAGTCACATGATCCTTTAGAAATCTGATTCTTAATGCTGATTTGCTCAAGAAACATTTATTATTATCAATGTTGAAAACAGTTGTGCTGCATACTATTGCGTGTCGAATTTTTCAGAAATGTTTTTTATGAATTTCTTTGAAATATATATTTTTCACTGCCACTTTTGATAGATTTAATGCATCCTTGTTGAATAAATATATATATTTTTTAATAATTAATATTAATATAACCATTCATCTTCTCCAAACCATTTATGCAGGATAATATTATTAATATTAAACTACATATAATATTAATATCATATCATTATAAGAGATCTCATTTGTGATTTTTCTTTCCTTTGGGTGTCTGTGATGCTGCAATGTGCTTGCAATCACCTGCTTTAAATGTAATACCTGTAGACCTGATACTGTCATTGACAAACCACCTGTCTGGCCTTGATTTTTTCCCCATGAAAATGTGTTGAACATGTGCTAATTAATGCAGGTTTAATTTCCTGAAGGGATACCAGATTTCACAACATGCATTAGTTCCACCAAAACGTCTCGGGTTACTTATGTAACCATGGTTCCCTGACTATGGGGGAACGCCTTGTCGTGACCCGTGTCTGAAGCATACATTGAAAAAACACCAACTCGTTGGCCGGCGACAGCCATGACGTCACTACCAGTGCGACTATAGTATAAATAGGCGCTGGAAGCGACACATCATTCACTTCTTCGTCTGAAGCTTGTGTCCGCAGCATTGTAAGAAACCTAGAGGATGCAGGGTCTCGTTCCCTACTCAGGGAACCATGGTTACATAAGTAACCCGAGACGTTCCCTTTCATGGGAACTTCGAACTGCGTCCTCTAGAGGTCGCTATGGGGAACGGTATACCCACGCCACCATGCTGAGGGGAGTGCAAGCCAGAACCATGGCGAGCACTAAGTACCAACTCTACCATATTGCTATGGGAGTCGCCCCTGGGACGTTAGATGGCTGTCAGTGACGTTATTCCCTACGGCCAAAGGCCTAGGCTACATACCCCAAAATACTTACCTGTTAGGGCCAGACTCCTGGGCCCAGGGTAGAGCTCAAGGCTTGGAATCAGAAATAGATTCCTTTAAGGGAATACGACCAAGAGCCTAGAATCATACTAGTCTTAGCCTGTCACACAGGGCTACCACACGTTTCTCTTTGCATGTGCTGAAGGAACTGTCTCAACAGACCCTTAGTAGCAACACCCTGTTAAGTAGGTATCCAGGGGATACATAGGAGGAGTGGTGCCCAAGGGGGAACCAGGGTTTTAAACCACTCAAAAAGAGCACGAAGTCTTTGCGCGTAGCTCTTACCATACAGGAGTTTAGAAAAGTGATACTCACAGAAACATCATACTCACAATAACCCTCAATGGTGAGGGGGGTGATGCTTCAAGAGGAAAACCTGGTGATTGGGAAAACCCCTCAGGTTGACCCAGATATGGTAGACCAGTCAGGGTAGCATGAAAGCGTAACCCCAGCCCGGACGTCCAGGAAATTTTTGCAGTGACGCGCCGGGGGCCTGATAACCACAAAGACTCCTGCAGAAGCCTGCGTTATGGCCGCATGATCCAGGAAGTATGAAGCCGAAATCCGGCTTTACTTACCTTCTGGACATATCTCGACGAGTGAAATAAACACTGCAAGTTGAGCACCCGGTTTCTGAACCCAGCAGCGGGGGTGCCCACCGAGGACCTACCCTAGAAAAAGGGACAGAAACACACAGGTCCCGGGAAACACTGCAAAGAAACTAGCAGAAGGGTAAACACACAACCACCAGTTCATTAGCACATACAAATATTTATATATACATATATTTAGACATGGATTGTACTCACCCACCATGGCTCCCGCGTTGGAGCTCTGTCCGGAGAAGCCTCTAGTCCGGACCATCAGTAAGGTGGTTACTATGATTTAACCATAGAACCAATCAAAAACATCATAGGTCCAGAAGAAGACTGTTATGCAGGAAGCTTCCACCTAACCTCGGTCAGGTGGAGATATGGTGGTTTACAGGGGA
>NW_015505720.1:250684-251033 GCF_001515645.1 Sinocyclocheilus grahami | reverse complement strand
CTGACGCCTTGTCTGGATCACATCCCTCAGGTCTTGCCTACCTCCCTTTGACCCATGATACTTCCTACCCCTACCCGCAGGCGGAGGATGAGCGCGAGTCGCGACACTAGGCTTCTGTGCTCGTCTCTGATCCTCAAATCGAGACGGGCCAGGACCCCTGGGTTGTTTGGGCACAGACCTGGACCTTCGTGGAATGAAGGTTTTGAAGGCCGCTGAGCGCGCCTTCGCCTCCCTGAACTTTTCCTCAACGGATGTACCAAAAAGTTCAGAGGGCGAAACCGGGGCATCGAGAAGAAAGCCCCTTTCTTTCTTCCCGATGTCTGCCAGGTTTACCCACAGCTGCCTCTCC
>NW_015505720.1:248060-249661 GCF_001515645.1 Sinocyclocheilus grahami | reverse complement strand
GAAACCTTACTTACCTTCTGGACATATCTTGACGAGTGAAATAAACACTGCAAGTTGAGCACCCGGTTTCTGAACCCAGCAGCGGGGGTGCCCACCGAGGACCTACCCTAGAAAAAGGGACAGAAACACACAGGTCCCGGGAAACACTGCAAAGAAACTAGCAGAAGGGTAAACACACAACCACCAGTTCATTAGCACATACAAATATTTATATATACATATATTTAGACATGGATTGTACTCACCCACCATGGCTCCCGCGTTGGAGCTCTGTCCGGAGAAGCCTCTAGTCCGGACCATCAGTAAGGTGGTTACTATGATTTAACCATAGAACCAATCAAAAACATCATAGGTCCAGAAGAAGACTGTTATGCAGGAAGCTTCCACCTAACCTCGGTCAGGTGGAGATATGGTGGTTTACAGGGGAATTAGGAAGGGGAAGAAAAAGGGTAGATGATACACCCCTGAGGGAAAGAGTGGATACCTAAGTATTAGTTTGATCCGGACGAAAACGCTGACGCCTTGTCTGGATCACATCCCTCAGGTCTTGCCTACCTCCCTTTGACCCATGATACTTCCTACCCCTACCCGCAGGCGGAGGATGAGCGCGAGTCGCGACACTAGTCTTCTGTGCTCGTCTCTGATCCTCAAATCGAGACGGGCCAGGACCCCTGGGTTGTTTGGGCACAGACCTGGACCTTCGTGGAATGAAGGTTTTGAAGGCCGCTGAGCGCGCCTTCGCCTCCCTGAACTTTTCGACGACCGTCTCAACGGATGTACCAAAAAGTTCAGAGTGCGAAACCGGGGCATCGAGAAGAAAACCCCTTTCTTTCTTCCCGATGTCTGCCAGGTTTACCCACAGCTGCCTCTCCATTACTACTGTTGCAGCCATAGATTTGCCCATGGCAGAGGCAGCCTGCTTAGTAGCACGGAGAGCAAGATCCGTGGTGCGGCGCAACTCAGCCATCTCATCAGAAGAAAGGCCCTCGCCTTTATCCAGGTCTTTCAGCAGGTCAGCCTGGTATGTCTGGAGCACCGCCATCTTGTGCAGTGAAGCAACAGCCTGACCTGCTGCTGCGTATGCCTTGCCATTCATTTTAGATGTAGCTTGAAGAGTTGAAGAGGCCAAGGAGGGAGTTTTGAGAGATGATGTCTCACCCATAGAGAGATAGCTAGCTAGCGTCTCTTCTACAGGGCTACAGGGGTCATAGCCGTTTTCGCGCACCGCCTCGATATTCGCATAACTGGTATGCTGAAACCGATGGATGCGTGAGGAAAACGGCTTCTTCCATTCCTTCTCGATCTCAGTATGGAGATCAGGAAGGAAAGGAAGACTCACCGGAGCTGGAGGGTTATGGCCAGAAAGAGAACGTTCGTCGAGACGACCTCGCGACGCCACTTCCTTAGTCCGCATCCATGGCAAGTCAAGTCTTGCCGTGGCGCGACCCATAACCTCTAAGAGCTCATCATACGCAGGGCAGGAGGATTGAGAAGGCTCAGCCTCAGCTTCTCCGCTCTCATCATCCATTTCCTGCTCTCCCTGGGCTGGACCCAGCAGAGCACTGGCCCCTGGATCAGATGATGTAAAAGAGAGAACATCA
>NW_015505720.1:240621-241509 GCF_001515645.1 Sinocyclocheilus grahami | reverse complement strand
GGCCAGGACCCCTGGGTTGTTCGGGCTCAGACCTGGACCTTCGTGGAATGAAGGTTTTGAAGGCCGCTGAGCGCGCCTTCGCCTCCCTGAACTTTTCGACGACCGTCTCAACGGATGTACCAAAAAGTTCAGAGTGCGAAACCGGGGCATCGAGAAGAAAACCCCTTTCTTTCTTCCCGATGTCTGCCAGGTTTACCCACAGCTGCCTCTCCATTACTACTGTTGCAGCCATAGATTTGCCCATGGCAGAGGCAGCCTGCTTAGTAGCACGGAGAGCAAGATCCGTGGTGCGGCGCAACTCAGCCATCTCATCAGAAGAAAGGCCCTCGCCTTTATCCAGGTCTTTCAGCAGGTCAGCCTGGTATGTCTGGAGCACCGCCATCTTGTGCAGTGAAGCAACAGCCTGACCTGCTGCTGTGTATGCCCTGCCATTCAATTTAGATGTAGCTTGAAGAGGCACGGATGGCAAGGAGGGAGTTTTGAGAGATGATGTCTCACCCATAGAGAGATAGCTAGCTAGCGTCTCTTCTACAGGGGGCATACTCTCATAGCCGTTTTCGCGCATCGCCTCGATATTCGCATAACTGGTATGCTGAAACCGATGGATGCGTGAGGAAAACGGCTTCTTCCATTCCTTCTCGATCTCAGTATGGAGATCAGGAAGGAAAGGAAGAATCACCTGAGCTGGAGGGTTATGGCCAGAAAGATAACGTTCCTCGAGACGACCTCACGACGCCACTTCCTTAGTCCGCTTCCATGGCAAGTCAAGCCTTGCCGTGGCACGATCCATAACCTCTAAGAGCTCATCATACGCAAGGCAGGAGGATTGAGAAGGCTCAGCCTCAGCTTCTCCGCTCTCATCATCCATTTCCTGCTCTTCCTGGGCTG